>NW_028240994.1:0-67083 GCF_964263255.1 Lissotriton vulgaris
TTCTAGGATCTGAACAGGAATAGTGAATTTATGCATGCTCCATATATGGAAAGGGGCGACCAATCGGTCCCCCCGAACGTATGGCAGAGTACCACGATCCCCCCGGGAAGCCATCTTGGGCGGGAGGCGAGTCTCGGCTGGTATGCCCGAAGCGGCGTAGCCGGGGCGCGCCTTTTCCCGCCCTAGAGTGGGTTGGCCTAGACACTGACGCGGCTGGCCACGCCCTTGGGGCAGGCAGGGGCGGGTTTACGCCCGCCCTGAAGACGGATAAAAGGAGGAACAAGACCAGAAAGCATCCTCTTGTTCCTGTGCTCTGAAGCTGCACCTCCTCGCTGCACGTGAGCTCGAGACGGAACGAAGAGCCAATTTTGAGCGTTGTAATCGTTCTTGTTTGTTTTCCAGATACTCTGTTGGAGAATGCCGAAGAAGGCGGGAAAGCGAATGACTACCGACCAGATGCTGCGTGTTCTCATGAAAGAGGTGACCGACCTAAAGAGGCGAATGGATAAAGACGAGGAAGGGGGGCCGAAACGTCCTTTGGTGGGAGCAGCCCCGGGAGGAAAAGGCAAGAGGCCCAGGAGGGGAGCAGCTGGGGGAGATATCCCGGGTCCCAGTGTCCCGCTCGAAGCACCCACTCCCGTGCCGGAGGAAGGGAATCCGATTCCCGTTGTGGTCACCCCCGTGTCCGGGGAAGATATGCCGCCCGAGCTGGCAGCACAATTAGCAGCGTGGTTGGGTAAAGGTAGCGAGGGCGCCACGGCTGTCGACGCGCAGGTGTTGATGAAGCAACTGCGCGAAACACGGGAAGCAGCGAGGGTATCCACGCCGGCTGCGGCCGTAGAGAAGCCACAGGGGACGGTTTCAGTCACAGACACAGCGTCCGGTTCAGGTAAGCGGCCATTGCCGATTGCGAGGGAGGAGTCGGCACCCTCTCGAAGGGAGAAGTTGGGTCAGCATGTCCCTTTAGCTATTAAAGAAAAGATATGGGCAGGGGAGTATGTAAACATCTTCTCGTTGCTTACTGATCATTATGAGATGGAGCATGTTAAAGGCCAGAAGGACCTCATGCATCCGAGTGTTTGGCGCGAAAAGATGGCCGCCTTTAAGGTAAATGAAAACATTGGCAATTGGGGAAAGGCGTGGGGGGTTTTCACATCGATCTTGGGAGAACGAAGGCCCGAATTGCTACCCGAATTGCCGATTTATCAGTCACGGATCATGGGGTACTCTGTATCACATGAGGGTAATCATTGGTTCTGCTATGATAATATTTTCAGAAAAGCAAAAGAACATGATAAAAACTTAACTTGGGATTGTTATGATTCTGTGTCCTGGTCCAAAATGAAGGATACTGGTATGTTGAAATTGCCATTGGTAGGGAGTAACGTGGGCGAATCCTCCCGTCAGTATGCGGGGACACCCTTTCGATCAGGTACGGGTACCGACAATCACTCGAGGCCTACCGGTAATGCAGGTAAAAAGGGGGTTTGTTGGAACTTTAACAGGGGTAAATGTACTAGGCCCCAGGGGTCGTGCAAATTTAGACACGAATGTAGTGGGTGTGGGCAATCATCCCATCCTGAGTCCACGTGCAGAGCCAAAACGGGTGATAACGGGGGTAGAGGAGGTGCCAAACAGGTCTAACATAGTCCGAGGGGCGCCTTTACCTACCCCGATTGATACCTTGGCAATGATTCCCTGGCTCAGTGGAAACCCGGATCGTGCTTCCGCTGGGGTGGTGCGGAACGGGTTTTCATATGGTTTCCGCATCCCAGTGGGGGACTTTCAGGGTGTGGAAAAATGCAAAAATCAGATATCGGTCTTGCAGCATACGACCGTGGTACAGGAAAAGATCCGGAAGGAGGTTACTCGAGGTCGAGTCGCCGGTCCGTTTAGTGTACCCCCGGTTGCTAACTTTGTTTGTTCGCCTTTAGGAGTGGTCCCCAAGAAGGACCCGGGTGAGTTTCGGCTGATACATAATTTGTCAGCCCCACGTGGTCTTTCTGTAAACGAAGCGATAGACCCGGAAATGTGTTCGGTGCGGTACGCATCCTTCGATGAGGCCGTAGCCATTTTGAATCGCCTGGGGCCCGGTGCGCTGATGGCAAAATCTGATATCGAGTCAGCGTTCCGGTTGCTCCCGGTACATCCAGACGATCAGCGTCTCCTGGGATTCATGTTTCAGGGTCAGTATTACATGGATAGGTGTATGCCGATGGGATGCTCTATATCTTGTGCCTATTTCGAGAAATTCAGTAGTTTCCTACAATGGGTCTTCACTAAGAAGACGGGTTTCCAACATGTGATGCATTATCTCGATGATTTTTTGTTCCTGGGGGCAGCCGGGGATCCGGAATGTGGGCAAGCTTTGGCTGCATTTTGTGTTTTAATGAATCAGTTTGGCGTGCCATTAGCACCAGGTAAGACGGCGGGTCCTTCGACTTGCCTCGAGTTTCTGGGGATCGAGTTAGACTCCGGAGAAGGTTGTTTCCGTTTGCCAGGTGATAAAGTGTTAAAGTTCAGGGCATCCCTGCAAATGTGTATGAGTAAATCTAAGGTTAAGCTGCATCAATTACAGCAGTTAGTGGGACAGTTGAATTTTGCCCTAAGAGTTATACCAATGGCCCGCCCTTTTTCCCGTTCGATCGCTCAAGCCATGGTCGGACTGAAGGAGGGCCATCATCGCACAAGGCTCTCGGCAGAGGTCCGCCAGGACATGCGCATTTGGTTGGCATTTCTGGCGGATTTCAATGGTCGAGTCGTCTGGAACAAACCGGCCGTGTCCTCTGAGGAGCTGGGGCTGTGGACAGATTCGGCAGGGAGCATGGGTTTTGGTGCCATTTTCGGCACTCGATGGTCTGCACAAAAATGGCCGGCATGGTGGCATAACAGTGGACTGACAAGTAACATTGCTTTCCTGGAACTTTTCCCCATTTTGGTGGCCCTGAGAACGTGGCCCGAAGGGTTCAGAGATCACTCTGTGGTATTTTGGTCTGACAATATGACCGTGGTTGAGTGTATCAATAGCCAGGCAGCACAATGCAAATGGATTTTGAGACTGCTCAAGGAAATCGTATTACTGTGTATGCAATTGAATGTGCTATTCAAAGCAAGACATGTCCCGGGGGTAATGAACCAGGCGGCTGATGCCCTTTCTCGTTTTCGTATGCAGGCCTTCTGGGGTTTTCTTCCCACAGCGGACCCGGAGCCAGCACCCTTTCCCGAAGCTCTCTGGTCTCTCGGTGCCCCGAACTTCGTAACCTCGTGGGAGAGAGTTTAGCACCCAGGACGAGGAAGGCATATGAAGGGGCGTTCCGGTCCTATTTAGCCTTTTTGGGGACTGCTAGGGAGGAGCTTTGGGGCCAGGAGGAATGGGTAGTGAACTTTCTGATGTCGTTACATCTGGCAGGGAAATCGGTGGCCACGGCCCAGAGGCATCGGGCTGCCATTTCCTTTGTTGCTAGGGCTCATGGGATCCAGGACCCGACAGCGTCTTTCGTTGTGCAAAAAGCGCTACGTGGGTGGCAACGCCTTGAGGGTCGCAGAGTAGATGAGAGGCGCCCGATAGGTTTGGATAGGTTGGCCCAGTTATTATCCAGACTCCCTACAACATGTTCATCTCAGTTTGAGACAGTGTTATTCCGAGCCGCTTTTACGCTGGCATTTCATGGGGCTATGCGGGTAAGCGAATTAGTGGCGAGGAACAAGCAGGATGTGACGGGAGGGCTGTGCGCAGAGCACGTTCAGTTCAGAGGGGAGACAATGACTGTCTCGTTTGTTAGGTCCAAGACCGATCAGAGTGGGATGGATGACTGCATAATTATACGCAGGATTCCCGGGTCGCCCATGTGCCCAGTGAAGTGTTTAGAGGATTATTTAACACGAAGGGTGGCATCATGGGGGGGGACCTTGTTGAGACACACGGACGCCACCCCACTGACAAGGTTTCAGTTTCAGCGGGTGCTTGCGATGTCGATTACAGCTGCGGGCTTGAACCCGGGCGAGTTTGGGACCCATTCCTTTCGGATAGGGGCTGCTACAGAGGCTACAGCCAGGGGTCTGAATGTGGAACAAGTTAAACGTGTGGGGCGTTGGTCCTCCAATTGTTATAAAAGGTATGTGCGTTTGCACATGTTGTGAAGCTGTAATGATGTGCTCACGCTTCTTGAGGATTCCCGGGTCGTCCATGTGCCCAGTGAAGTGTTTAGAGGATTATTTAACACGAAGGGTGGCATCATGGGGGGGGATCTTGTTGAGACACGCGGACGCCACCCCACTGACAAGGTTTCAGTTTCAGCGGGTGCTTGCGATGTCGATTACAGCTGCGGGCTTGAACCCGGGCGAGTTTGGGACCCATTCCTTTCGGATAGGGGCTGCTACAGAGGCTACAGCCAGGGGTCTGAATGTGGAACAAGTTAAACGTGTGGGGCGTTGGTCCTCCAATTGTTATAAAAGGTATGTGCGTTTGCACATGTTGTGAAGCTGTAATGATGTACTCACGCTTCTTGTTTTGTTTGGTTTTCAGTTACGCAAGCCTACGAGGCGGGGCGGACTATGCAGTCGACCCAACACCGGGCCAGCGGTCAGACATCACCGGCTGTGAAAAAGGAGGTGTGGGTCGTGGGCCACTCATACGTGAGGCGTGCCGCGGACGTATTCAAGGCAGGTGACATGGTGCACGTGGCTGGGGAATACGGGTACAGTGTGTCCTTCTACGGAAAGGGCGGTCTCTGTATTGACCAGTTTCAATCATTTTTCGAGGGTTTGCTAGGGCGGACGAGGTCACCGCCGTCTGTAGTCATAGTACATCTTGGGGGCAATGATTTGGTCACCACTGGTAGACGACTTCTCCTGGAGGCGATGCTTTCCACTGTAAGTTGGTTAGCGAGGAGAGTTCCAGGGTGCACGATTGCGTGGTCCCATATGATCCCACGAAAAGTGTGGCGGGGGGCTTTTTCTGTTTCTGCTTTAAATCATTCTGTGAGAAAAATTAATAGCAAAGTGAGTAGGTTGTTCCGTTCCAATGCACTGCATTCTATCTCGCATGGGTGTATTAATGATGACAGTATGTACTTGGGGGATGGTGTTCATTTGTCTCGGATGGGGAATGAGTTACTCATAGGAGACTTCATAGCTTGGCTGAAGACGTTAAAACATGACCTTTAGGTAGGAGTGTGGTGGGGGGTCCGGATAGCCGGTCAACTATCCGGACCTGTGGCGGTAAGGTCATGATCGGTGAGCACTAATTGGAAGATCCCTATGAGTGGGCGTCACCCATTACGGATGGGGGCGCTCGGGGGAGGTGGCCATTGGCCCCTCAACGGGGAGGCGGTCCCTTCTAAGGATGGGTCGCCGAAAGGAAAGGGAAGGCGGTCAAGGCCCCTTCATGGGTAGGAGGGGTTACAGCCCCCTCCTGGGGAATTTCCCGGGGCCAGGACGTCTGCGACGGCAGATGTGGTAAGTTGTGTGGGGTTTGGGGGGTGGTCTACGCTACCTTCTAGATACCTCACACGAGTCCTCGTACGACCTTTAAGTGGCATCGAGTTTTATTGGGGCCCCCGTCAAGTCAAGGAAAATTGGTAGTTGCACTTGAGGTATGCCTCCGTGCCGCCCCTCACAAGTGAGGGGGATATGTCTGGGTTAGGGATCTTGACACCGGTTACGACCTTGCCGTTGGCCCTTAAACGTTAGGATGTACAATTTCAAAAGTTAAGTAAATGTTTGGTAGGATGTTAGTTCGGCTAGGAGAACCTTTGTATTAGAGGATATGTTAAGGTTAGCCAAACATCGCAATGTGGTAATGAAATTGTACATAATATGAAACTGTTGATTTAATGTTTTAATTTTGTTTCATATTCTAATAAATACGGCCGGGAGGGTCACTCCCTCCCGTCTTCCAAAAACTTCAGAACTGTTTCCGGTTTCCCATCCTTGGGGATTGTGTTGAGAGGGGGTGGCGGGTATCTCAGCCATATGGAAAGGGGCGACCAATCGGTCCCCCCGAACGTATGGCAGAGTACCACGATCCCCCCGGGAAGCCATCTTGGGCGGGAGGCGAGTCTCGGCTGGTATGCCCGAAGCGGCGTAGCCGGGGCGCGCCTTTTCCCGCCCTAGAGTGGGTTGGCCTAGACACTGACGCGGCTGGCCACGCCCTTGGGGCAGGCAGGGGCGGGTTTACGCCCGCCCTGAAGACGGATAAAAGGAGGAACAAGACCAGAAAGCATCCTCTTGTTCCTGTGCTCTGAAGCTGCACCTCCTCGCTGCACGTGAGCTCGAGACGGAACGAAGAGCCAATTTTGACCCACCCACCAGCCCCTGAAGACAGCGAGTGGTTTTAAATAAAGTTTGATGGATAATTCTGATTTTCGTTTACAGGTTGTGGTATTATCGTGAAGATTTTGAGTATGCAATAAAGAATGATCGATTTGTGTTATGTTTTGCAAATAAAGTAATTCTGCTTTAGTGTTCAGCAGTAAGCATGCTTTGAATAAAGTTGTTGTTGCTACTGTCTGTTATATTTAGTCTTTAGTTATTTAGTTATCATTGTCGTATTTATTTTGGTCGGGCGGTAAGGTCATGATCGGTGAGCACTAATTGGAAGATCCCTATGAGTGGGCGTCACCCATTACGGATGGGGGCGCTCGGGGGAGGTGGCCATTGGCCCCTCAATGGGGAGGCGGTCCCTTCTAAGGATGGGTCGCCGAAAGGAAAGGGAAGGCGGTCAAGGCCCCTTCATGGGTAGGAGGGGTTACAGCCCCCTCCTGGGGAATTTCCCGGGGCCAGGACGTCTGCGACGGCAGATGTGGTAAGTTGTGTGGGGTTTGGGGGGGGTCTACGCTACCTTCTAGATACCTCACACGAGTCCTCGTACGACCTTTAAGTGGCGTCGAGTTTTATTGGGGCCCCCGTCAAGTCAAGGGAAATTGGTAGTTGCACTTGAGGTATGCCTCCGTGCCGCCCCTCACAAGTGAGGGGGATATGTCTGGGTTAGGGATCTTGACACCGGTTACGACCTTGCCGTTGGCCCTTAAACGTTAGGATGTACAATTTCAAAAGTTAAGTAAATGTTTGGTAGGATGTTAGTTCGGCTAGGAGAACCTTTGTATTAGAGGATATGTTAAGGTTAGCCAAACATCGCAATGTGGTAATGAAATTGTACATAATATGAAACTGTTGATTTAATGTTTTAATTTTGTTTCATATTCTAATAAATACGGCCGGGAGGGTCACTCCCTCCCGTCTTCCAAAAACTTCAGAACTGTTTCCGGTTTCCCATCCTTGGGGATTGTGTTGAGAGGGGGTGGCGGGTATCTCAGCCATATGGAAAGGGGCGACCAATCGGTCCCCCCGAACGTATGGCAGAGTACCACGATCCCCCCGGGAAGCCATCTTGGGCGGGAGGCGAGTCTCGGCTGGTATGCCCGAAGCGGCGTAGCCGGGGCGCGCCTTTTCCCGCCCTAGAGTGGGTTGGCCTAGACACTGACGCGGCTGGCCACGCCCTTGGGGCAGGCAGGGGCGGGTTTACGCCCGCCCTGAAGACGGATAAAAGGAGGAACAAGACCAGAAAGCATCCTCTTGTTCCTGTGCTCTGAAGCTGCACCTCCTCGCTGCACGTGAGCTCGAGACGGAACGAAGAGCCAATTTTGACCCACCCACCAGCCCCTGAAGACAGCGAGTGGTTTTAAATAAAGTTTGATGGATAATTCTGATTTTCGTTTACAGGTTGTGGTATTATCGTGAAGATTTTGAGTATGCAATAAAGAATGATCGATTTGTGTTATGTTTTGCAAATAAAGTAATTCTGCTTTAGTGTTCAGCAGTAAGCATGCTTTGAATAAAGTTGTTGTTGCTACTGTCTGTTATATTTAGTCTTTAGTTATTTAGTTATCATTGTCGTATTTATTTTGGTCGGGCGGTAAGGTCATGATCGGTGAGCACTAATTGGAAGATCCCTATGAGTGGGCGTCACCCATTACGGATGGGGGCGCTCGGGGGAGGTGGCCATTGGCCCCTCAATGGGGAGGCGGTCCCTTCTAAGGATGGGTCGCCGAAAGGAAAGGGAAGGCGGTCAAGGCCCCTTCATGGGTAGGAGGGGTTACAGCCCCCTCCTGGGGAATTTCCCGGGGCCAGGACGTCTGCGACGGCAGATGTGGTAAGTTGTGTGGGGTTTGGGGGGGGTCTACGCTACCTTCTAGATACCTCACACGAGTCCTCGTACGACCTTTAAGTGGCGTCGAGTTTTATTGGGGCCCCCGTCAAGTCAAGGGAAATTGGTAGTTGCACTTGAGGTATGCCTCCGTGCCGCCCCTCACAAGTGAGGGGGATATGTCTGGGTTAGGGATCTTGACACCGGTTACGACCTTGCCGTTGGCCCTTAAACGTTAGGATGTACAATTTCAAAAGTTAAGTAAATGTTTGGTAGGATGTTAGTTCGGCTAGGAGAACCTTTGTATTAGAGGATATGTTAAGGTTAGCCAAACATCGCAATGTGGTAATGAAATTGTACATAATATGAAACTGTTGATTTAATGTTTTAATTTTGTTTCATATTCTAATAAATACGGCCGGGAGGGTCACTCCCTCCCGTCTTCCAAAAACTTCAGAACTGTTTCCGGTTTCCCATCCTTGGGGATTGTGTTGAGAGGGGGTGGCGGGTATCTCAGCCATATTGATGGTGTCTGTGTCTATCTGGCCTCTGGCTTATGCTGCTGAAGCCACCAAGCACCAAGAAAAGCAGTAAGCCACAATCATGTATATATATTGAGAATATTTCTGGGTGTCAGGCCTATCAGACTGTGGAAGGGGCACATGCACAACGAGGTGGCGCCAGGAATGCTAGGAAGGGTATACAATGGTGATAGTGAGCTGAGGCGTGAGGCTGTTTGTATTACTTTAATGTCAGTGTTGATTCCCATGCTAGAATCTGTATCCATTACTAGCATATATGCTGCTTAACCAGCTGGTGGCAATGGGGATTTACTTGCATGACAATTGTGATTAACTTGCTGGAGCCAATGAATATTACTGGCATGTGTGAAGTGATTTAGAAGCTGATAACAAGCAGATTACAGACATGGTGATGGAGTACTCTCCATGCTGAGGTCTATGTGGATAACTCTTATGGTAAAATGCTTTACATGTTGAGGTTTCAATACATTAAAGTAATATTCATTTTGATGTATTAGTATATATAATTAATTTATTATTAATTAATTATTACATGGTTATTCATTTTTATTAATTACTTAATGGAGCATTATATTAATTGTGGGGTTATAGGGGAATAGGGTGGGAAGTCATTTATTATCATACAGTAATTATATTTTTTATTAGTTTTAATAAGTAATTTAATATTAATTATTTATTAATTGGTGATTAATTTAGCAATAATTATTTAATTGATAATTATGTTAATGATGAAAAAAATTAAGAAGTGGGTTGTAGGTTTATACGGGGATAGGTTGGGAAGTAATCTAATTAGGATAAAGTAATTAATATTTTTTATTTATTAGTATTTATTTATATTTCCATGTTATAGTGTGGTTTGTGGTAATTTATTTATAAATAACTAATTATTAATTGTTTTTAAATTATAAATAATTAAATATGTTAATTGTGTCAAATATGTAGGAGTTGTTTGTGCGTTTATAGGGAAATATGTTGTGAAGTAATTAAAACAAATTCATTACTAAATATTTTTTGATTAAAATAAATTTATTTTTAAGATAATTTGTTTGTAAAATGTTTTTTAAACTTTTATAAATTAATGTATGTAGTTAATTAGTAGTATTTTTTAACATTACATTTTTTAAATATTTTGTAACTTTTTATATTTTTATGTTGTGTTTATTTTTGTGTTATTAACAATTTTTGTATTGTAGTTGCTATTTTGTTTCTTTTTTCATTCAAATTTTTGGGAAATATTAATTTTAACCCTCTGCTATCCAACACTTTCCCTACTGTTGCACTGACTGAAGTGGGAATAGTAATTGTTAGCCCTACGCTATCAACCCCTTTTTCTACTGTTGCACTCTCTGGAGTGGGAATAATAATTTTTACCCCTCCGCTATCCAACACTTTCCCTACTGTTGCACTCTCTGGAGTGAGAATAGTAGTTTTTACCCCCACGCTATCCAACACTTTACCTACTGTTGCACTCACCGGAGTGGGAATAGTATTTTTTATCCCAACGCTATCCAATACTTTCCCTACTGTTGCACTCTCTGAAGTGGGAATATTAATTTTTACCCCTACGCTATCTAACACTTTCCCTACTGTTGCACTCACTGGAGTGGAAATAGTAATTTTTACCCCTACGCTATCCAACACTTTCCCTACTGTTGCACTCACTGGAAATGGAATAGTAATTTTTACCCCTATGCTATCCAACACTTTCCCTACTGTTACACTCTTGGGGAATGGGAATAGTAAATTTTACCCCCACACTATCCAACACTTTCCCTACTGTTGCATTAGCTGGCGTGGGAATAGCAATTTTTACCCTTCGCTATTCAACACTTACCCTACTCTTGCATTCTCTTGAGTAGGAATAGTAATTTTTACCCTCTCGCTATCCAACACTTTCCCTAGTGTTGCATTTGTTGGAGTGGGAATGGTAATTTTATTCTCTCAGCTATTCAACACTTTCCCTACTGTTGCACGCTTTAGAGTGGAAATAGTCATTTTAAACCCACCGCTATCCAACATTTTCTCGACTGTTTCAATTGATTTAGTGTAAAATGTATTTAAAAAATATTACAATTATTTTATTATATATATTTTATTTTTATGTTATTGTTCTATGTGTGTATATATATTAAACACCAACGTAATCCCGTTACCGAGGACACACTTTGCACAGCTGGTGCGAGTTTCAGGGACGGGCTTTCCCTGTAATTAATTCACCACCAAAAGAAATTATACTCGCACTCCACCAGGATGTCGATTTAAGCAGGTTTATTTTAACAGTGTACCATTACAGCACACAGCTTTTAACCTACGCGTTTCGATCTTGCGATCTTGTTCACGGTTACAAACATTTGTCCCTCTTTAGTTTCAACCTTTTATACCAGTTAGTCATAGCAGCACTGTTATAATACATTATGGTTCTGGTAGTTACAAATTGCAATAATTACATTTGTTACATGTCAAATTCGTGGTATAATTTTATGCATGATTGCAATATAATTCTGGCGCAGGTCTGCACAAAGTTGTATTTGTCTGAGTTAATTAATTTTTGCGCATTCTTGAACATCACAGCTTATTTTATATTTAATCTCTCAGTTAGTTAAAATGGATAAACATTACTACATGCATCCATAGTGTGATTGCATGTGAATACCCATTTTTTTAGAAAAAACATTACCTTATACACCCGGATGTTTTGCGTGAACTAAGATATATGGGGACTTAGTGCCCAATTTCTGAGACATATATACATTGTGCATTATTAACCATTGTTTGTCTTAGTATTGACCAGATTATGTCTATGAAGGTTGGAGGTACTCAAAGGTGCACATAAAGTTCTTCATCCCCGTTCAGTCCACCAGGGCTTTTTGTTTTAAATCGAATGATTAGTCTCGATTCCAATTGGCGTAAGGTCATCAGTCTATTTCCACCTCTCGCTTTTATTGGCACTGTGGCCAATCCGCTGTATGTCATATCCTTACATGTCCTTTTTTCTTTTTCATGAGTTAGCATGTGTTTCGCCATACCATAGCATAGCTTTTTTCACAATTGTCAATTGCTCGGATATGTTCCAATATTCTTTTGTGTAGAGGACAGATGGTGCTTCCGATGTATCTTTTGCCACAAAAACATTGTAATAAGTATACCACATGTGTTGTGTTGCAGGTGATGGTACTTTCAACAGTGAAGATTTTTCTTTTTGGATCCTTTATTTTAGATAGATTGCGTCCCCTTGGCAGGCCTTATATTAGCTACATTTGGTAAAGCCATTGCGTCTTCCATCTAGCCAATTATTCGATTTTTTCTTCTTTTCTTCAAAGTGGCCTTTGACCAATTTGTCCAACAAGGACGGTGCTTTTCTGAATGTCATTTGTGGAAATTGGCCAAGTTCCTTGCCTATATCCCGATCTTTTTGCAGCACATGACAGTATTTTTTTAATTTTTCCGTATCTTGTGGCTCTCCTTATTATAGGTGAGTATCATTCTGATTGGTTCCTTTGTGGTTGGTTCATTTTTTGATTCTCTTTGTGGGATCAATGTTTCAATTCGATTCTTTTCTCTTGCTCTCTTTTCACCTCGTTCAATATCACGTTTTTTTGTATCCTCTTTTGCTGAAGCTGGCTGCAGTTTCTTTGAACTTTTTATCCATTTCACCTTGATTTGAACCATTCCTCTTTGTGTATATATATATATATATATATATATGTATTTATAATTATTAATATGAATCTAACAATTTATAATGTATTAAATAATGAATTATTGACATTATTAAGTACATGTATATTATATTTTATATATATATGTATGTTTAATTTATTTTTACATTGTATGTATTACATATAATTTTAATTTTTTTGAATAATTCTAACTATGTTTTTTTAATTATGTGTATTGTTTCCTTTAGTTTACAATATTTTTTAAACATGTAAAAAAAATTATGCTTTTAACAACAATATTTTTTATTTCGATATTTTTGTACTTACCGATATGTAGTTAGGACTTTGATATTTTGGACAATGATATTTTTGTTCCGATATTTTTGTACCACAAAATTTTCGTTGCTGATATTCTGTCAATGATCCCTCCATTTATAAGTGTTAATTTACTACTAAGGGCCTTATTACAATGTCTATAAGAAAGGCTCCAACAGCATGCGGTTTGTCAGAATCCTACTCTGAGACCGCGTTTCCGACTGACTTGGAAACCTTTTTGGCTGACCGAATACGTTAGAACGTAACCAGTCGGTCATTCTGAATCAGTTCTGACTGGTATTCAGAGAGTCCGAATCGCTCGGATCCGACTCATAGAGCTATACGGGCCGCGTTTCCAACAGAGCAATTATGATGTCGGATTCGGACAGGTGTTCAGAATCAGTTCGCCCGACATGGATCAGTTGTTGGAATCTGAATTTGGGGGCCCGTAGCAGGCCCCCCTTCACCCAGTGGCTTCCAGTTGGGGCCAATGGGGGTACCCATGGGACCCCTCTTTCCAACCATGCACAGTGTGGCAGGCACCAAGGGATGCCTGCGACAGGGTGCACGGTTTTCCCCAACCACCCCTTTCTTCAATGGGAGCCTGTGTTGTCAGTCAGAACACACGCTTCCATTGAAGTCAATGGCAGTCCGACCGAATGGTAATCGGAAACATCGTAATCGGTCGGTCAGACTCAACTAATCCGATTCAGTCAGAAACAATTCTGACACCGAGTCTGTCGGAATGCTTTCTAACCAACATCATAATGAGGCCCTAAGTTCACACTTACAGGTCCACATCCCTTGAATTCAGGGGATAGAGCTGGAATGTGAAGCATAATTTTATAAGTGCACAGTTAGTACTAGTAAAGTTTCATTTGTAGGTGTCATCAAAAATAAATCTCTAGGAATCTTCAACTGATGATCAGGTTCTTGTTTTAATTGTTCATGGACATTGTTGCGAATTTCACAAAGTCCATAACAATGGCATCTTTAGTTCAGATACAAATCCCAATCCATTTCGGGCTTCAAAACGTGCCCTTCGCCAGGGGAATCTACAAATGATATTTACGGTAGGGAGACAAAATATCGAAATTTAAATATTGATATACAATAATATCGATGTTTTAATTTCGATGGTATAGAATATCGATGTCCAGAATATCGACAGACAGAATATCGTTTTTATGGTATGTATGTTACTAATATCGAAATTTAATAATATCGAAATTATGTTTAGTGTTTTTTCTATTTTATTATGTTGTTTATATGTTTGTTACATATGTTATTAAGTGTATGTTTGAAAATTAGTAATTTTGTTTACATTTTGCGTTTTAGTATCAGAGCGGGGTGTGGGTTTAAAGGGGAATAGGGTGGGAAGTAATGTAATAATAAATAATTAATTAATAAATATTTTGTAATATTTTTAAATAATAATTAATTGGTAATTAATTAATAATAATTAGTTAATTAAATTAATCAGAGTTAATGTGCTAATATAATTTATTTTAGTTATTGTTAATTAAAAATTAATTGGTAATTAATATTAATTAGTTAATTACATTAATTAGAGTTAATGTGCAAATAAATAGAATTAATTGTTATTGGTAATTAATAATTAATTGGTAAATAATTAATATTAATTAGTTAAGTACAATCATTAGAGTTAATATGCTAATATATGTAATTTTTTTTAAATTGTTAATCAATAATTAATTAGTAATTAAATAATATTAATTATTGAATTAGATTATTTAGTAATTTTTATTCCAACGCTATCCAACGCTTTCCCTACTGTTGCACCCTGTGGAGTAGAAATAGTAATTTTTACCCCTACGCTATCCAACCTTTTCTCTACTGTTCCACCTTCTGGAGTAGGAATAGTAATTTAAACCCCTACGCTACCCAACGCTTTCCCTACTGTTGCACCTTCTGGTGTGGGAATAGTAATTTTTACCCCTACGCTATCCAACACTTTCCCTACTGTTGCACCCTCTGGAGTGGGAATAGTAATGTAAACCCCTATGCTATCCAACGCTTTCCCTACTGTTGCACCTTCTGGTGTGGGAATAGTAATTTTTACCCCTACGCTATCCAACGCTTTCCCTACTGTTTCACCCTCTGGAGTGGGAATAGTAATTTTTACCCCTATGCTATCCAACCTTTTCCCTACTGTTGCACCCTCTGGAGTAGGAATAGTAATTTTTACCCCTACGCTATCCAACGCTTTCCCTACTGTTGCACCCTCTGGAGTGGGAATAGTAATGTAAACCCCTACGCTATCCAACACTTTCCCTACTGTTGCACCTTCTGGTGTGGGAATAGTAATGTTTACCCCTACGCTATCCAACGCTTTCCCTACTGTTGCACCCTCTGGAGTGGGAATAGTAATGTAAACCCCTACGCTATCCAACGCTTTCCCTACTGTTGCACCTTCTGGTGTGGGAATAGTAATTTTTACCCCTACGCTATCCAACGCTTTCCCTACTGTTTCACCCTCTGGAGTGGGAATAGTAATTTTTACCCCTATGCTATCCAACCTTTTCCCTACTGTTGCACCCTCTGGAGTAGGAATAGTAATTTTTACCCCTACGCTATCCAACGCTTTCCCTACTGTTGCACCCTCTGGTGTGGGAAAAGTAATTTTTACCCCTACGCTATCCAACGCTTTCCCTACTGTTGCACCCTCTGGAGTGGGAATAGTAATTTTTAGCCCTACGCTATCCAACGTTTTCTCTACTGTTGCACCCTCTGGAGTAGGAATAGTAATATAAACCCCTACGCTATCCAACGCTTTCCCTACTGTTGCACCTTCTGGTGTGGGAATAGTAATTTACCCCTACGCTATCCAACGCTTTCCCTACTGTTGCACCCTTTGGAGTGGGAATAGTAATTTAAACCCCTACGCTATCCAACGCTTACCCTACAGTTGCACCCTCTGGAGTGGGAGTAGTATTTTTTTTCCCCTACGCTATCCAACGCTTTCCCTACTGTTGCACCCTCTGGAGTGGGAATAGTAATTTTTACCCCTACGCTATCCAACCTTTTCCCTACTGTTGGACCCTCTGGAGTAGGAATAGTAATTTTTACCCCTACCCTATCCAACGCTTTCCCTACTGTTGCACCCTCTGGAGTGGGAATAGTAATGTAAACCCCTACACTATCCAACGCTTTTACTACTGTTGCAATATGTGTAGTAAGTATATATATTAATTTAGATGTACACTTTTTAATTTATTTTAAATGTATATGTATTAGTTATTATTTTTAAATATGTTTTAATGTTTTAATGTAATAATAGTACAATTATATGTATTTTAAAATTATTTTTACATTATTATTAATACAATAAAAAAACGATATATTTAATTTCGATATTTTTGTACTACGATATTTTTTTCCGATATTTTTGTACTTACCTTTATGAAGATATAACTCCGATATTTTTGCTGTCGATATTTTTGTGTCGATATTTTGGTATGTAGATATTCTGTCTGTCGATAATATGTCAGACATTCAATAATTACACAACATTATAATGATAGACATGCAGCGAAACTCGGGGTTCAAACAATTATAGTCAGGAAAGCATCCATCACTAGGAAAAGATGAGAAATGCTCCACAATATAACTACAATAAGTGAGAAAGATACCAAACCACCAAAGGCCAAAAAGAAACAGCACATAAGATGAAGCTTATGACCTGATAACACAGGAAAACATCAGAACATGAGTTTCATGCTGAGAAACCATGAGCATAGCAAAAAGCAAGGGCCCGTGCAAAAATAACGTGACAGGCAAGTGAATAAAGACGTGCCAAGCGAAAACCCAGTGGATGAAACATAGGGGGGTTTACAAATATCCGGTTGTTCTACCTTGAAAAAAGATGTGCCGTATAATTGTAACATTAGTCATGAGACCGAGTGAACACTCAGGTCCTCGATGGTGGTAACTGCAACTGTGGTAAGGGCACAGTAAACTGAAGTAACATGCCAGCGATGAAATTAGCCAAGAGGATGGAGTGATAAAACAGAGACTCACCCATCAATTGCCAAGCATGAGCCCAGGGGGTAGGAGAAAAAAGGTGATTCAAAGTCCCTAAAATGTAAAATTGAAGCATAAGTAAGCCCTTTCTATGCTCATGATCCAATAAAACCCTGCACTGTCAATCACAATCTATGCATGATCCTGGGCTGTGAATGTTGTAGGATCACTAATCTGATGAAGGAGCAAGTGAGAAAGGGGAGCACTCACAGCAGGAACTACAGATATACGCAGCACATTGTAAGTATAAAAACAATAACAGGCACAGTCACAAAATCTAGAATGTGAATCTCTTGCAAGCTACTACAGTATCTCATATTCTGAATAGATCAATCACTACTTTGTGATCTCTCATTCCTCTGGATTTTGACTCACTCTCAGGATTAGCTACTCAGTGGAGCCCTCTACCTATTCAGAAGACCCTCTACCGGCATCTCAGATTATACAATTTTTTGCAGCCATTGTCCCTTTCCTCCCTAACATAATCATTTTCTGCCTAAAAGTATCAAATTCCCTACCAATACTCAACTCTGGTCAACAACCTTGAAAGTTTTAGTTCCATCACCAAGAGCTACCATTCCAAAGAAAAATCACTGAAAAAGCATTTGCAGTGGTGGCGGGCCACATAAAAAAAACAACCAGCTGAATAAAACCCATTTCTGTTTTTGAACCTAAATGCAACACTGAGACAGCTTCTTTACAAGTTATAGACAATATCCTGATACTCTTTCCTATCAGCAAGAACACAGTTTGCAACATTAAACTCACAGATCTTCCACCCAGGTAAACATAGAGTATTTTAGACTTGATTATTTCACCACATCTCTTCAATCACTACTTGGCGTTGCTTAGCACAATAGTTTATGATAAGAAAATATCCTTACATAGGTATGTTGATGAGGTATTAAGATAGAATATCGATGGGAAAATATCGACTAGCATTAATATCGTGGTAAGAATATCGAAAGAAAAAAATATCGTCTTAGTAAATATCGTTGTCAAAAATATAGTTTTGTTAGAATGACATAAATATCGTCAAACAAAAATATCGATGAATAGAATATCGTTGACTAAAAAATCGTTGTATATAATATCGACAAAAAAATAAAATCGTTGTATATAATATAGAAAAAAAAATGTAATGTGTTTAAAAAAAAAAAAAAAAAATTATGTTTTTAAAAAACTTAGAAAAATAATTTTAGTAATAATTTAAAAAAAAAATTATTTTTACAAAAGATTTGTTAAAATTTTAGTAGCGGGTTATTGGTATTATAGGGGATAAGGGTGGGTAGTAATTTAAAATTTAATATAAAAAATGATTAAAATAGGAATTTAATCAGAATTCGAAATTTAAAATTTCTAAATAGAATTTATCACGAAATTTTATTTGTAATCATTAATTAATAACTCAAAATTAAATTTTAGTAGTGGGTCATTGGTATTTTAGGGGCTAAGGGTGGGTAGTAATTAGAAAAAAAAATAAAATAAAAAGTTACATAATAAAATAATCGAAAATAATTCAGAAATAGAAATTTAACAATAAAATTTAGAATTATTTACGAAATTTTTTTTGTAATGATAGTGTAAAATTTCATAATAATATTTTAGTAGCGGGTTATTGGTATAATAGGGGATAAGGGTGGGTAGTAAATTAGACAATATGTATTAAAAAATATAGAAAATTAAGAACAATTTAGAAATTTAATCAGAATTCGAAATTTAGAAATCAAAATTTGAAATTGTCACGAAATTTTATTTGAAATATGTATATTGTTTACTATCCTGCACATTCCCTGATATAAGTTTGATTGGAGTTAGAATAGTAATTCTTTTTAATTTTAATGTCCAGCACATTCTCTGAGTTTAGTTATGTTTGGAGTTAGAATAGTAATTTATTATGGTTTACTATCCAGCACTTTCCCTGACTTATGTTGGATTGGAGTTAGAATAGTAAATTAGTATGGTTTATTATCCAGCACTTTCCCTGACTTATGTTGGATTGGAGTTAGAATAGTAATTTATTATGGTTTACTATCCAGCACTTTCCCTGACTTATGTTGGATTGGAGTTAGAATAGTAAATTATTATGGTTTACTATCCAGCACATTCCCTGAGTTAAGTTATGTTTGGAGTTAGAATAGTAATTTATTATGGTTTACTATCCAGCACATTCCCTGAGTTAAGTTATGTTTGGAGTTAGAATAGTAATTTATTATGGTTTACTATCCAGCACTTTCCCTGACTTATGTTGGATTGGAGTTAGAATAGTAAATTATTATGGTTGATTATCCAGCACTTTCCCTGACTTATGTTGGATTGGAGTTAGAATAGTAATTTATTATGGTTTACTATCCAGCACTTTCCCTGACTTATGTTGGATTGGAGTTAGAATAGTAAACTATTATGGTTTATTATCCAGCACTTTCCCTGAGTTATGTTGGATTGGAGTTAGAATAGTATTTTATTATGGTTTACTATCCAGCACATTCCCTGAGTTAAGTTATGTTTGGAGTTAGAATAGTAATTTATTATGGTTTACTATCCAGCACTTTCCCTGACTTATGTTGGATTGGAGTTAGAATAGTAAATTATTATGGTTGATTATCCAGCACTTTCCCTGACTTATGTTGGATTGGAGTTAGAATAGTAATTTATTATGGTTTACTATCCAGCACTTTCCCTGACTTATGTTGGATTGGAGTTAGAATAGTAAATTATTATGGTTTATTATCCAGCACTTTCCCTGAGTTATGTTGGATTGGAGTTAGAATAGTATTTTATTATGGTTTACTATCCAGCACAATTATTATTATCTTTTATTCAGCAGTATCTATTTAATATTTTTAATAAGAATAATATATGTTATGTAGTAATATTCATTTCATAAATATACATTAAAAACATTTTTATAACATTTTTACATTAATATGACGAGTCTAAATTAAGAAACACATTTAAAAAAAAAATATTTTTATTGAGAGTTTAATTTGGTATTGCAAAGATATTACAATTTTTCAAAAAACATTTGACATAATTTTTGGTCACAAATTATATAGCATTTTTTAACATAAATACTGTTTGTATTATACATAAATTATTATATTAAATTTTAATAATTATTATTAAAATTTAATATATTACATATTTATTATGGCATTGTTTTTATCAAGATATGTACATAACATAATTTTACATTTTGTAATATCTGAGAAAAATATTTAACAATGAAATACATTTTTGGAATAATAACCAATTAATACATAACTCTTTTAAACATATTAATGTTTCTTTTACAATATTCATATGTTTTGTAACAAGAAAAAAATATTTATTAATACATATTGCATATATTATGCTATTTAATACAATTTATTTTTTAGTTAAAGGCTATTTTGTCCTATTTTAGTTTTTATTATGCAGCCATTTTATTTTTGGAACTTCACTTTTTATTCTATCAACATCGTTGTTTGGGTCATTTTAGAAAACGGAAGCTCGCGGTTGGGAGCTGTTTCTTGTTGGTGAAGGTAAGTTTGTTTCACTTTACTTTTAAAGATATTTAACTTAAGTTTAGTGATAGTTGTAGTGTGTACGTGTCGATATGTGTAGTACTTTACATATTATGTGCGAATTACGTGTTATTTAGCGTCGTTATGGAGAACGTACTTTGTGAGGTAGTTCGAACAAAAGTAACGTTTACTGTTGTATCAATGGATGATTTAATATTGTTTTTATGTCTTATATGTTATGTGTAGGCTATGCGTATTTCCAATGTTTTGAGGTTTGTTTTGTTTTCGATAATTTACAGGTCTTCGTTTTGGTGAGCAGATGGACTGTGACGTTTTTTTTAAAGCAGGTACATATTTTTGAAAATGTCCTGCATTTTCGGGGTCTCTACTTTTTTGATTCGTGAAGATTTATCACCTTTTTCATGGTTTCAAATTCGAGAGGATTGCAACGGGAGTATTATCAAACAGTTGTATTTTTTGCATTTTGTTGGGATTTTTCGATATTGGATATGGATAGCTTTTGGTATTATTCCTGTGGAAATCATCACCATGGAACATTTTCTACAGCAGCAGAACCGTAAGTAAAAGTGATATTTACTTTTGGGTTGCATTGTGGTATAGTCTACTGTTTAGTTAAATGTTATATTATTATGTCTTGTAAAAATATATTATTGATCATTTTACATGACATAATATTACGACATTTAACTACATAGTATCTTTAATTACAATTTGCTCACTTTTTGGGAATGTATATTTAAAGGATTGATTTAGCTATTAGATCTAAGTATGCTAGACCTTCTATACTTGGGTACATTCTAGTTTTTTGCTGCAGATATTCGTACATGTTTAATGTTTGTTTACTTAGTTTAGGGCCAATTTTTGAAAGTGATTGCTCTATTCTGAGTTCTTGGTAGCTTTGCTCTTTTTTAATGCTTTGGATCAGTTTGTGAAGTGTTGGTTGACTTCTTCCTAAAGTGGCTTGGAAGGCATTATGCCATCCTTCAACTGCGTTATTAGTTTTAGCTTTCTGGGCTATTGTACTAGCATAGACATTCCACCATGGAATTTGAAATTTAGGTTGTCTACGGTGGCCTGAACGATGTAATCTTCCAACCCAGGTATCTTCAAAGTAGTCTAAGAAGGGAGTTAGCATTTTTTCATTGGTGCGGTAGAAAGGGCTGTCAATTAATAAATTGTAGTAGTTAGCTACTTCTGTTGTTGGTACATATGCTAATGCAATCAACTTCTTTATTTGATAAGCAAAGTTACTGTTTGTACAATATTCAATGCTTAAAGTTGATTTTTGTAAGTGCCTCCATATGCTTTGGTTGTAGTGATAGTAACAACCTTGTATGGAGGTATGGGGATATATTTTAAGGATAGCTTGAATCATGGCCATTTCAAAGTCAATTGCAATTCTTTGAGGATAGTAATTATCAGTTAATTCTTTGATCGTTGTTAAAATTTCAACGTAGGTAGTATTTGTTTTGTTTGGCAGCAGAGTATAAATTAGAGGGATATTTGTATCTTGGTATTCCCCATGAATGGTGTAAAGTTGATAGAAAGGTTTGGGACAAACTTTAAAAGTCCCGTCCATCATCCATGTTTCACATGATTTAAGCTTTTGCAAATTACTATTAGTAGCAAAAAGTAAAATTCTTTTGTCATGACTGTTGTTGTCATACATTAAGAATTTTTCCTCATTATGTGTAATGGTATATTCTGGATATATTTTTATATCCTGAAAACTTTCTGGTGTTGGTGGAGTTGGATCAGAAGCACGTTTAGTTTTAGCAATTAATCTCTTTAAGTTGGGAATAGAAGGTAGCTGTCCTGTTACATGTTCAGGCACTTTGCTTAAAACATTTTTCAAAATGCTAGTGCTTGTTTCTTGTGATCCTGTACTAGCATCTTTCAATGTTTCTAGTGCTTCTCTCACTTCCACTTCAGTTACATTTGGTGGGTGGTTATGCTCACGTACATTTACCACATTGTTATCAACAGTTGTTGCTCTACCATAGCATGCATTTGAGTAATATTTACTACATTTCCAATGGGTCTTATTAGCTTTCACTTTTTCTTGGGTGTAGGTGTAACCCATGTAGCTCAGCATTAGTTTTCCTTTTTGCGAAGTAATGAAAGTAGCTCCAGTTGCCATGTCTAAGGTAGATCTGTGGAAATATATATATGTCTTTTTTAGAACATTGAACACCATTTTAGAGGTGTGTATAAGACTAGGCAAAAGTGTGAACATATACTTACTATGTGGCTTCACTGGTAAACCTTTTATTCTTATTTCTTTTTCAGAATTGTCTCCCTTTTAAGTTCTGTAGTAGTGTTAAAGAATAATAGAAAGAAATAATTTAGTGTAATAGGTGTATCATTTTACTTTCTGAATTGTTATACATATACTGACTATACTTACTTGATGTAGTAGAGGATGTTGGTAGTGTAGTTGTAGATAAGCAAATAATTTTGTAGAGTCTGTGGAAAAATTTATCATTGTGTTACTTGTAGTATTTGGATGATAATAGTTGGATACATATTATTTACATTGTACATTTACTTAGCAAGTTTAAATAATTTTTATCAGCTATCTAAATAGACATGGATAAGGTAGTTTATAAATGTTTTTACATCTAACTGTATTGTCGGTGTTGATAAGTTCAACATGTTTAGTTTTCACTCTAAAGATCAACAGTTTTAAAAATAGGGACTTTATCTACTTATAGTAACTTCGAAGGAAAAATGGTATTTAACTTACTTGAAGTGTAGTGTGATGTATTGTAGTTGTAGTCGTTTGTTTGTATTCTCTTCTCTCAGCAAGGTAACCGTTTTTCTCCAAGGTTGGGCCAAAAATGGTAAATTACGTTAAGTGTGTCATTGTATTTATATTAGTGAGTTAATTAATGGTACTTTTTGATTGGTTCAATTAGTGAAAATACAAATTCATTGGTTGAGAACTTTATTTGGCATGGGAAAACCGTTATTTTCGTAAGACTATGTTGTTTCACTGTTTGTTTGTAAAAGAATGTATTACAAAGTGTTATAAGTTACATTTTTGTGTAATATTTAAATCGTTTATATGTTGAAAATAAAGAAATGTTTATCATATTTAGGCCATCGGAGTGTAATATAGTATCAGTACAAGTAAAAAAAGTTTCCCTATGTAAATATTTTATGTTACAAATAAGTAATAGGAAAACAAACAAAAAATATGTGTTCATAGTTTTGTTGAAAAAATAGCAAAAGAAAAGAGTAAAATCAAGAATAGTGTATTTCGAGTTCTAAACAAAAAGACGATATTTTTTGTATTTTTTTAGAGCACATAGGTAGTCGATGTTAGTGTAGTCGATATATATGTCAAAGGTAATGTTATTTAAAATAAAGTCGATAATGTAGTAGTCGATATTTAAGTAGTCGATATTACTGTGAACGATATTAGGGTTGTCGATAAAAAAATATCGATATTTGTGTGATTTCTAGTTTAAGTATAGGATGACGATATTTATGTAAGCGATGTTTTAGTGACGATATTTTTATATGACGATATTTATGTTAACGATATTTGAACATGGAACCTGTTGATGATACTCAGCTATATCTTGAAGTTTCCAGTGCTTCACATATTACATCTCTTCAGTTCTTTCCCAAAAAGATATTTAAATTGATGTTTGCTTTCTCTCTAAAACTGAATCCAAACAAAACAGAGTTCCTTCTACTCACTCCATAAAAACAACTTTCCCCCACCAGTCTAAAAGTGGCTCGACTCTTTTCACCCACTGGGCACCACAACATCTCTAATACCATAAGCAAAATGTCTTGATATTTTCATTGTGAGAATTTGGATCACTGTTTGACTGAGGTGTGAGCCCTGGTCAACCACAATACTTGTCATGGTAAGGCACAAGCAAACACAAGGAATGTGTAAAGTGTTTGTGCAACACTTCAAAGAGTAAAACAGTAAAATCACCACACAAAAAGATCCCACGCCATGTTGGAAGAATAGATCTGAATTTAATAAATAAAACAAGACCAAAACAACAAAATTTAAATCAGTAGGACCGGAGCTATGAATTTTTAAAGATTAAAGTGTAAGATAGCGCCTAAAAGTCAACCACTGCTATCTAGTCACACTGGACCTGGTCAAAGTCAAAAGGTTAGGGTGCCACCTGAGTTTTGTGCCAAGATTCTCGTGTGAGTTGGAGAGGGCCATGAGGAGCAAGGAGAGCGTCACAGGAGGCAGTCGGCTTGGCACGAAGAGCAGACTGAGTGTTGTGGATGGATAGGCTGGAGTTTCCAACCTCAACCTAACCAAACACCTCAATAAGTTCATTAGATTGCAACATAATAAGTACACCTCCCAAGGAAAATCAAATCATGTATTCCCTCAGCAAATTTCAGGACTGTTGTTCAGTCCGTGGTCCTTTCAAACATCGATGGAGGCAACAATCTAGTGGGTAGTGTGGGGTGAGGTAGTGTGGCTCACTGGTTAGAGGCGGCAGACCCGAGAGCAGAGGACGGCCCAGGACCAGGATTCGATTCCCGGCGCGGCAGGTTTCTGGACTAGGGTCAGCGGACTCGATAATTCTCACGCCTCGGTGCCCACTCTGATCAGCGATCACACTCGGCAACTCTGGGCATTAGCTTGCCTCATCCTCACTAACGGCCCCACCAGACCGCCGGGGATGCCTGGTCTCACCCTGGAGATACCCATTAAGGGACCATCTCTCAGGGAAGCCAGGAAGGGTTTCGCAGCAGTCGAAGCGCCTTGGGACCCTCCGGGTAAGTAGTGCGCTATATAAATGCCTATACATACATACATACAATCTGAAACGATCAATTTCACCTCTCAAAACAACTCTACATATGGCAGTCTGACTCATCTCTAATTCAGAATTTTAGACCATATCACCCCTATCCCTAAGAAACTACAGGGGTTGCTTTTATAAGCCCAAATTAACCAACTCTGCTGTATTACCCACAAGGTCATTCACACCAGCGTTCCGTCTTACCTCAAAGACAGAGTCCACCCAATAAACAGCAAAAATGCACTAGAGGAAAAACCAACCTCCTTCTCAAAATCCCTAAATTAAGGAAAGGTAAAACAGCCAACAATCATGCTCTAGTCTTGCCCCCAGATCTTAACACCATCTCTTAAGCAATCACATTGAACTCAAACTTCCTTTCACTTAGGAAAGACCTCAAGACTCATATCTCTAAAAATCATTTTCTGGTGTAATTTTACATCTCTTCGGATCAATTGCCCTTATGCTCTGTCCTGATCCGCTTTCCTAATCATGTGGTAACTTCACTTTATTTGTACATACAACCAGTTCTTTGTAAATCACTTCAATGCTCTGCGACTAAGTCGACAGACAATGGTGAGGGGAAAATTAAATAAATAATTAATTTCCCCTCTTCATCGTCCATTGAAATCCACCCCCCATTGGGACCTACCACCCCACTGCTCTTACCTGCATGGGCAGCTGTCTAATTAAGGTATGATAGTGACAAGCTCCACTGTGGTATAATGCTTTTCTTGCGATCAAGGTGGGATTTCTTGGTATTTTCTGGGTATCCGTGGCCTGAAGGTATGTAACCCTGGTACAATATTGGACCAGGCATAAGGATGGCAAGTGCTGGCATATTCCAGGCATCTGTAAAACAATGATGCAGACCCACGTAATATGATTGCCCTGACAGTGCTGGGGCAGGTATTGGTATATTGAGGACATCTATGTAAATCTGGTAGCAACCCTTAGTACTGCTGGCCCTTGCATAATGGGGCTAAATGGTGCCTGTAAAAAATCTGCCTTTCCCGTGTGGTCATCCCAGATTGTGTGCCATTTTCGGGACACTACTGGTGCTGGACTTACAACTCTGTGAACAGCAGCAGCTTGAACCCTGCTGCTCAAACCAATCAAAGTACCCTTTTCATAGGTAGGAAAACATATTTCTAAATATTAAATAAGTCACCTCTGAGCACTCCTTGATGCATCAAACTGCAAAGTGGGGTGCTTAATATTTAAGAGTGGAACATGTTCGACATTAGAAAATACATTTCTCCCAAATGAATAGACCCAAAATGACATTATACGTGATAAGACTGTAACAGGCTGTAACTGGCACATAGGAAAAGTTAAAGTATTTACATGTTAATCTATGACATTTTATCAATACCAGCTACAGACTCAATTCAAAGATGAATTTTTAAATTTAATAAAAATCCAATTTAATGATGAATTTGGATTTTTATTAAATATATTGGGAACATACCTTTTAGATGGTTACCTTTTCCCTGCCTGAAGATGCTGAAGGCTAATTTGGATTAGCTTTCAGGTAACTGCCTAGCCTGTACGTGGCCCTAATGAGGTGTGAAAAAGGTGTAAAAACTGCTCTCAAAGCAGAGACAATGCTTTTGGTGTAAGTAGTCACGTTCTTCCTTTTGCAGAAAGGCCAACTATTGTGTGCAAAGGTACTTAATTGACATCAGAGGAACCTGCCCTGTCAGAGGAAATTTTTAGATGACACCTGGAAAGGCTCCAGCCATTGTCCTCATAGTCTGGCAGGCATCACACTCAGTTGGATGAAAAGAACCTCAAGTACCAGGTTTGAGGTACCACAGAGTAGGGAGCTGCTCTTTACCCTGGCCACACCTATAGATGGTAACACAAGCTCTTCTTAGGGGGAGAAGGGATTCCCCCATCCATGATTTTGTGAGTAATCCATAAAGAGTAGTTGTTAGTAGTAGTACAAACAGGAACTGTTGAAAATGCGGGTAGGGTAGCCCCCAGGTAACAACTTTTCCCCCTTTAGTTATGAAGTGCCCGGGAGTACCGCCACCCATCCACTAGCTGCTGCCAGAAGTAAATGTGGCACTTAAGGGTACCATCCTTAGAGCACTTTTTGGACCTGCAGAAGATCAGAAGGGGACTAAGACTGCTGTCTGTGACCTGATAGGAGCACTGAAGAACTGGAGCTTCTCCATATTGTACCCATGAGAAAGAAGTGGACTCCAAGAGCCAGTTGACTGATCTCCTATGTTGCTACAGGGACACCACTAGCTGCAAGAGGCATTTTTCCCGAAGTGCCCAGCTGATCCAAGTCAACTGGACCTGGACTGCACTTTGATATTGGACACTGCCTGACACCCTGAGAGTCTCTAAGTGCCTTCCTTTGAGGTCTTGGGGGCCTTAGAAGCATACTCCGTTGGTTGTTTAGGAACCAGAAGACAGTTGGGAACGTTTTGAAAATATATCCTCTAGAGCTCTAGCAGGGAAATGTTTCTGGGCTGCACTTCTACATCATCAGATAAAATTTCAGATTCGTCCCACTTAAGATTCCAAGCGCTTCTGAAAAATGACTAAGTCCCATTGTGTGTTGTGACTCCGAAAACTTTCAATGAGAAGCTCCAGGGCTCCAGTCGGAGCAACCTGCTTCAACTATTCATTCTTCAGTGCCACTTCTGTGGCAACAATTCCAACGGTGGCCAGTTCAGCAAGGAGTTTTCTTCTAAAAAAGTGACAATGTCCCTTTCTGCATTGAGACTTAGAAGAAATTTAAATGCTCTGCTTCAAAAAAGTGAAGCATTTATTTTCTTAAGTTGAAAATGTTTCAGAACTTTTTGGCTTCCAGATTTTTCACCGAGACTGAGCAACTTGTTGTACCTGAGCAGGACTCAATTGGAATCGGCTTCAAGTTAACCCTAGATCACAGTCTACTACTGCCATAGACTATAATTGTAGCTATGTGCTTTTTGGTGCTATTTCTACTTTAAACTTTAAAAACTTATATCTGTGGTTCTCCTAATTGGATTTTTGTTGTTTATGTGTCATTTTGTTTATTAACGCCTACTCTATTTTTCTAATCATGTTTACGATTTTTATTGCTTTGAGTTGTGACTTTGTCACTGTCTTGATACTGCATAAATACATATTGCCCTAAGCTAAGTTTGTCTGCTCCATGACATAGCTACCAACGGGTTGACCTTAGGTTAATTTAGTGACTTTGAGGGTTCACTCTGACAAGTGTTATTGTTTATTGGGTTGAGTGGTCACCTACACCAAATAATATTCCACCTTTTTACAGTGCAAATTTGTGGCATCCATGTTGTGGTGGTGCCCATTTGAGGTACTGCTGCCACTTGCATAATGCTGCTAATGTGTACTATATATGTTAAACATGATGATGCCCATGATGGTACCCATTACACATCATTGAAATAAAGCTAGCTCTCACTAATAGTGTCATCTTCATTCCCTTATTTTAAATGGAAAATAGTTGTAATTATATCCATGGCATGATGGTGCCCACCGGTGATGTAAAGCTACACTTGCCATAATATTGTTAATTCCTGGAATATTGTCTACACACATGGCCTTAAATAGCTCTGGGCTCTGCATAATATTGATAATTCCACAAATCAGGCCTACAGTTATGTTTAGACACTTTTGTTTTGGGGAACTGAGTCGTTTTGAAAATGCAATATATATATATATATATATATATATATATATATATATATATATATATATATATATATATATATATATATATATATATATATTACCTAGGTAGTTATAGTTAGGATTTTTTTCAATGTTAAATCTCAAAATTCTATTTGGAATAACTTTGGCGCTGGTTGTCGAATCTGACTGAAAAATTCCTCAAAATGGCCTCGCGGCGTTCCGGCCCTTCCCTGAAAGTTTGGGGGGGATTCGTCAAGCGGGGGCCGAGATAAAAGGGGGGTCCCAAAATGCATTTTCCCCATGTTAATTTCCATAGGGCGGTCGATTTCACTTTTAGCCCGAACGGCTGAATGGATTTCGACAAAATTTAGCAAAATTGTAGGGACTGGTAGCCCGATGTGCCTTTGCTAAGTCTCAAGATATGTGCTCCAGTGAATTTTGAGTAATTTAGGTTCAAAAAAATATATATATCTATGGCTGCGCCCCGGTACGCGCACCAGGGCGCTAACCAGCACGCTACGCGAGTTCGCGCGCAGAAACCTGATTGGCTCTCGGGTGTCTGTAAACATTCCAAACAGTCCGGAGCGGCTGCCATCTTGTGTCTTGGTAGGATCGAGACACAAGAGGTGGCAAAAACAAAGGGGGAAATGACCATAAGGGGGCAGAGTAGACCCCTCCTGACCCCCTAGGTTTGATGTGAGGGCTATAAAAGGGCCCCGCGGGGCAAAAAATAAAAAAATAAAATTTGATTTGCACGGGGGGAGCGCCCGGTACGCGCACCGCGGAGCGTACCGGGAGGCTTTCCATGGGAAAAAAGAATGATAGAGTTTTTAAAAAATGTAGCCTTTTTTATAATTTGGAGGTAGTTCTAAAAAGAGCTGTTTTTTTCTTCTTTTTGTTGTTTTATATTTTTTAATGTTTTTTGAACATTTTGTACTTTTTTTGGCTTTTATGAACTATTTTATGTTTTTTTTGTTATTTTTACGGGGAGAAACAAAAAACAGGGAATTAAAAATGGCTCAACTGGAGCAAAAAAAAATTAGGAAAAAATTAGGGTTTTTTGGGGCAATTGTGGTTGTCACCAGCAAGGAGGATGAGCTTTATGCTCTGTTCACCATAGGAGATGGTCTTACCACAAAAAATACATGTAATTCTGAATTCCCCAAACCGTGGTTGTATGCAAGGGATCGTCTCCCTTGTCTCTGGTCCCGATGGAGTGGGTTTCTTTCTTTTGGAGGTGGTGGTTGTAGATTGGAGAGGGTTACTGGCCAGTTCTCTCACCTCTGCGGCAGAATAGTTGTTTGGATGCTTGCGCTGCATGTGCCTAATCATGGTATTATTACAGAAAGAATATTTTTTGTTAGGGTTCCCCCTTGAAAGTTCCATGCCACAGATTAGGCAAGTCACCTTGGGCGCATTGACTTTTTTCTTGCCCTCTGGGATTGAAAAAAACTCCCATGCAATGTGCTGCCTTGGCTTGTATGGGGTATTGTCTTCTGGCAGCCACCTTCTCCCTTCCTCCTCCTCCTCCTCCTCTTCTTGACCACTAATGTAATGTTGTGGTGGTCCTCTTGGTGGTGGTGGTGGTAGTGGTGGTGCAGATGCTACAGCTGCTGCTGCTACTGTAGCCATTTTAAAGTACAACATTTTTCTCAAAGATGTTCAAACAGGTCTTCCTCAGTCAAAGGACAAAGTCAGAATAAGGAAAAAAGGTGGGGTCTTTCATTATTTGGAAAAAAAACCTGTCCTGAACCAATGAAAAGTGTTATTTTCAGGTCACATGACCCGGGCTTTCATCATTTAGAAACCAAAACTGTTCTGCACCAATGAAAAGTGTTATTTTTAGGTAACATGACCCAACGCGCTTACGCGACGTGCCCCCAGGCGCGCCCGCGGGCGCGCCACGGTGCGCGTCGCGTAAGCGCATCTGATGATTACTTTGCGCGATCGTATTCGCTCGAGTATTTCCGGGTGCGCTTACGCCGTGCGTATCACGCGGACGCGGCTACGCGATAGGTCATGATGTTTTCATTCACAGCAATAGCGCTAACGGAACGCTCACCGGTGCGCCACCCGGGGCGCTCCGAAAAAATGCACTTCCCAGTGCGCACACCGGGGCGCGCACCGGGAGAGCACCAGGGCAAAAAAAAGGATTATATAAATATACAATATAGGATTCAATATAAAAAATATTACATTTCATAGGTTTGAGGCCCTATATATAGTTAGGAATCAGCATTTAAAAAACCTATGAAATTCACTGAAAAAACCATAGGTTTCACACCAGTTATAGTTAGCAGGAAGTTTTACTCGCATAAAACCATTGAAATTCCCACGTTATAGTTAGTTGGACTCACTATAACTTGCACGTGCAATGCACTGCTGATGACGTCACATATTACATCACTCATGACATGGTCAGTGACATCACTCATGACATCACTGATGACACCATCCTTGTGACAGAGTGACAGACCTCCTTTCACTGTAATGTAACCCATGAAACACATATTGAAAAATATAAATACATTTTTTTTTTAAATGGAGATACCCATACCAGTCACAACAACCAATTCAATAATTCCACCATCTATATACACATCCACTCAGTTCTATTTAGTCACTCATACATATACTCACTCATCATATGTAGTGATTCACCTATACATCCTGTTACACACCGACATTCATCCAAAAGTTACTCTCACACATACTCCCACATGCAAGTAAACTATTGAACACCCATTTATTTGCATATACAGCTATACACACACTACCACCTTACTTCTAAGGAAACTTACACATACTTACTCTCTTAAACAATCATGTATATATCAGGCAGTTTCTTCAAACCTCCACAGACGCGGCGAGAGAAGAGGCGGACCCCACGGCTCAGGCAAAAAATTCTTTATTCACCTTCCAAATCGACGCGTTTCGAGTAACTGCGTACTTCTGATCACACATATATATATATATATATATATATTTATAGAGAGAGATAGATATATATCCAAACAAATTAGCTTTTCTTTTTCCAGCTAATGCGGTGCTCCTTTATGGTGCGTAACTACTGCGGTTAAAAGCCAGAACCGCTAAAAATTTGCTGGTCTCCCAAGAAAATAGGCCACACTCATTTCGGGTTGATAACCAGTTTTTTATTTCTTTTCTTCCAAGAGCATCAATTTACATGTGCAGACACAGGCGCTTGATATCCTACGCGTTTCGACATTGCAAATGCCTTGTTCATGGTAATGCACTGTGATTTGATGTTAACCTTTAACCGTTTACAAACACACAAGTGAAATTACGTCATTTCCACTACATGCCCACTGCCACAAGGCTTTCTGGGACATGTAGTGCGATACTCAGCAATGTGGAATATATATATATATATATATATATATATATATATATATATATATATATATATATATATATATATATATATATATATATATATATATATATAATATATATATTTCGCCTTACAACCGTATCCTTTAACTTCCTTTCTACTGAGAAAAAACGGAGTGCAGACCCAGATTTAGTGTTCAATCAGTGTTTTTTATTTTCAAACCACCACGACCACCATGACGTTATTCGCCCTACAACGGCCTTGATCACATTACGTGCTCTCGGAGTCACATTCTTGTTTTTAAAGTGCTTGGTGCCTATACACGTGATTACTATTGTCAAATAGACAGAGACGAAATTCATCCAATATGCATTTTTCACAGTGCAAATCAGCAATAAATAGATGACTAAAATCACATGATTATATAATCAAAGTAAATATTCATAAAACAATTCTACATAAAATACATAAAGATTGTAAAAATAGTGGGTTGCTCGGGATGTACACAGATGATGAATGCGCCGTCTTTAACTGGAGGAAACATCACGTTGCTCCGTTCGTGCCATTTATCAGTAATGACACAGAAAACGCTCTTCCGCGGCGGGGGCTCTCCGCGACCCGGTGCGGGCCGCAATATATCCAAACGAAGGAGACATCGCAAGCTGGGAGGCCCTCACGCACCTGTGTATTTTATTAAGTTTATTCCAGCAGCTCATTTAAAATCTTGACCACCTCAAGCAAAATTCTCCATCAAAGTTCCAACGCGTTTTGGGCGTCACCACGCCCTTCATCTCGGAAATGGCCTGTAGGGAGAGGCAGTGTGATCTTGCAATAAATAGTGTTCTTAAGTCCCGCCTCCTGATTTCACCATTGTGCAGTATGGTATTTGTGGTTCAATAAGGCGTGCCTATAGTAGGTTCTCGCTCCCACTTACTCATCTATGTAGTAGACATCACGTAGTGGGTTGCTCGGGATGTACACAGATGATGAATGCGCCGTCTTTAACTGGAGGAAACATCACGTTGCTCTGTTCGTGCCATTTATCAGTAATGACACAGGAACCTCTCTTCGGCGGCGGGGGCTCCCCGCGACCCGATGCGGGCCGCAATATATCCAAACAAAGGAGACACCACAAGCTTCAAGTTCGCCAAGCAAACCTCTCCTGATTTTAGGTATTACATTTGCCGCTTTGTTTTCCCGGGTCGTCTATGTCATCCTGTGCTATACTTTTATAATATATTAATAAACATATTGTATGTATATTTATTTGAAATATAGTATCGAGGCACCAAACGTTGATTACATACTCCGTTCAACCGCCATTTTAGTAGTTTTCCTCCATTATTTTTATTATACCTGTTACTTTCATTTTACCCTGCGCATATTTTCTCTGTGATCAATGAGATTTCCTGCCACAGACACCACGGAGTTTGTCCTTGGCCTCCGATCTTATCAGACTTGGTCACACGTATACCTAGAAACTAATTTGAAGGACGTAAGCCACAGTCATTACAACGCGTGTTCGTCAAGAAAAAAATAATATTACGATTATGCTTTTATTATGCGTGGTAAATGCATACTAGTTGTAAAAACATGTGTGGTAAAGCGATATGCGTGCTAATGGTTTTGTGTTGACGAGCACGCGTGCTTATGAACCGGGTTTGGGCGTGGTGGAGTCTAGGGCAGTAGGCGGAGGGCCACGCAGCTCCACTCATACAATATAGAAGTAATATAGGATTTTTAAAAGTTTAAAAAAAATTATTTCATAATTGTCCTAGATTAAGTCTTTTGTTAGTATCTTCATTAAATACATGAATATATGTGTTTTTACAATTAAAAACATTTGCGTGTTTTGCGTATGGGGTGCAGTACATGACGTCACACGGAAGCTTTGATGCGACCCGTAAAGTCAAAGCGTATTCATAGCGTATGCTGAGAATGATTAGCAGTATAAACTATGGTGCGATCACTCTCTCACTGTCAAATCAGAGCACAGGACGCGATATGAGAATGGTTTGAAGAGGTCACTCATTGGAGATCCAATTCAGGTGTGTGGCTTATCCACAGTATCATATTATTTTTTAACCTGTTTAAGTTTGAGGTTTGCATGAAATACTATGCTATAGGCAGATATGGATGTTTAGGCAGCGCTTATGTCCATGAAGCTTGGTTAATACCATTTACATATAGGTGCCTGAGGGAGGGAAAAGAAGTATATCTGAATGGCGAGGATTACACAATAGCAGCAGATCGCTCCTTAATTTGTAGACACATACAATTGCATGGCTCTTGTAAACAAGATGCGCCTAATTTGGACTGAGTTTGGAAAGGTAGTCCGACACCTGCTATCATAACAACATTCAGTTTACTGGAAACTGAGTAATTTACTTTGAAATTATGGAGATTGTTGTGCAATGTTAGCAGGCACCGCTTACATGATTACGGTAACTGAGCGTGTGGTTTGATTAAAAAAAAGTTGTGTTAACTCCTCTGCATGGGAAGCTGGATGTTTCCATCTGGCTGTCGATTTCGACCTTGAAAGCAGAGTCTACCAAATGAGTCGTATAAGAGCACTGTTGTCTCAAAAAGAGGTCGCTGTTATATCTGCTACAGAAACATTTGTTCTTCATGTAGTAAACACCCGCACAGAAGTGCATGATTTATTAAATACAGACGTGCTCTTGAATTTTGGCTAGTTCATTTAGAGTATCTTTAATGTGTCCTTGAATACGGGGTTACCTTACTTTTTTTAAGTTAGAAGCAGTGGCCTTGTGACTTCTGTAGAAAGTATATTTGGGACCCGATGTAGGTAGTCAGATACCGGTCGGTAACGGACGAAATTCGGTAATTTCGGCCGTTACCGACCGGTATTTTGAAAATGAGATGTAGGTGGGCATTTTACTGATTCGGTAATTTACCGAATCGGTATTTTAAGGAATTGGTAAATTACCGATTCCTAAAATACTGATTCGGTAAATTACCGATTTTGCTATGTAGGGAGCACTCAAATGAGTGCTTTTCCCCTTTTAGGATTCGTTATTTACCACCAACTACATGTTGGTGGTAAATAATGAAAACTTTGGAAAAAGCATTTTTTTTGCTTTTCCAACAGTGCCATGTTACAGACATACATGCCCTTAGGGCATGTATGTATGCAACATGTGCACCAATACACAATTGAGGGGTGCAACAGGGTGTCAGAGTGACACCCTGCCACCCTTCAATGTTTCCCCCTTTTACCGAATTGGTAAATACCGATTCGGTAATTGGCATTCATTCCTATGGGCCTCCAGGCCCATAGGAATTAATGGCAATTACCGAATCGGTATTTATCGATTCGGTAATTACTGAAACTTACCGATTCGGTAATTTTTTCGGTAAAAATACCTACATCCCATTTGCCTGTTCTTAAATACCGAATCAGTATGATTCTGTATTTAAGAATCGGTAATCTGGGATTACCTACATCGGGCCCTTGGTGTCTTGTCGGTGTTTTTTAATTCGATTTTTTCCATCATCTTTGGTGGATTCTCCTTAATGCTCACATTAGTTGCCGGTGTGCTTGTATTAATTTGTTTACTTAAATATGGATGCACATCTAGCAGCAGACGAGAATATGTCCCTGTTGTTGCTGGTCCGCAACCGAATGCTTAGTTATTACGGAGCACTGCCTCTGGCTATTTTCCTTTTTCACATGCGTTCAACCTGTCTTTATTGTCTGAGCTGCGATTTCGACTGGGCCCTGGATTTGTGTCTCTGCAGTACGGTGTCTCCCAACACGGATTATGATCAGCTGATGAGCCCCTCAGTTGCTCATGAATTGCTCTGTTCTGGCGGCGGGATTATGGCCTTAGCAGCGATACATGGAATACTGGGACCTTGGAATAGTTTTGCAACGGCGCATGACTTCTTGGCACGCAGTTACATTGAAGATGACCCGAGTTTCCTCCAATGGTGATAGTGGCTCCAGTTGTTGAGGAACATGTATGTTCATTCCCACTATTGAATTGGATGGCTGAAATGTTTTCAGATGAGAACAATGAATTCCTATTGGAGGTTGTTGCTACATACTGTGCTTACACGCTGTTGGATTAAGACTTTTCTACGTATTCTTTATTATTTAGCTACTGCTTTCTATCAAAGAGCGAATAACATTTTATTGGAAATGTGAACTTGACTCTGCTTTTTAGGCTTGGACTCTGCGTTTCTAATTCACCCACGTTTATATCACGTGCTTCGATCAAGGAAGGGTGCCGTGGGGCTGAGCCTTGCACTCACACCCTGTTAAGTTAGCATGGGTTTATTAGAAGCTTACACTCTATTTTTGATTTCCTGCTCTGCTTTGCACACAGCACATACTTGTGATATTGTTTAGAGAACGCTGAGTATTTTGGTTTATATGAGAATAATTTGGTATGCTAGATTTGTAAACTGCCTCGCTAGTTTTGTGTGTATAGTGAGAGCATGGAACGTCAAGGTTATCTTGAATACTGTGTCTTTTATTCAGAATGATCCTCGCACGTTCGAGCCATAACACATATGCAGCTGTGGCCACCTATGATACTTGTGCGTTTCATAATGCATTGTGGAGGCAAAGTTGCACACAGTTGGAGAACATTCGTATCTTGACAGTTTGTGGAGCACTGAATGAGATGCACTACTGCTGACTACCAGAGGTATGGGTCTGCCAATGTAATCCTATGAGACTTTCTGTAGTTATAATCTAATCTGTTAGGTAGGGAGGGTGAAATGTAGGTATTTTTTAAATTTGTTTACCTTTAACATTATAGGATGCTTTTTCCGTTTGTATTTGATAGAATAGTAACAATGCTGACAACCTTGTTTCTGATAATATGTTTGGTTGTATTATCTAATTTACTGTGCATGAGATTATGGCGTTAGAAATGAGCATTTCAAAGTTGCACATGTCTTTATTTACATCTTATTTTGGACTGGTGTAAGACTGGAATAAAAGAGTGCTTTTGTTATCCAGTTTACTTCTTGTAATTTAAGTCGCATGTTCTGGGTTGACTAGTTATTGGTGTTTTTGCTCTAGGGCGAAGAACTAATGAGTGACTGATTGCTAGTCTGGTAGGGGGTTTGTGTGGTAAGGTGGGTTTTGGTACACCGTAATTCACTGAGGTCCTAAGTCTTTATGCATAGTTCTGTGTATGAGCAGAAATCCTGGAACAGTAGTTACAACAAAAAGGCTCGATAAAGGGCTTGCACTTTGAATATGAATATAAAATAGAAGAATAGTTGATAATCACAGCTAAAGAGTGCAGTAATTAGATGTGTGTATGTGTGGATGATGTGTAGATTGAGTGGAAGATGAAAAACTTGAAAAATAAGAAAGGCTGGAGGGACGCAAACTACCCACTGCATTGTCAGTGAAGTCGATCTTTGAATTTCCAGGTTATTACACAGATAGGGTGTTGGATTCTGCAGTGGAAGCAAGATAAACTAGTACTACATCTAAGGAAGAAAGCTAGTGCATAAAATACACACAGTTCGGCAGATTCACAAGCTTGTGGGAAAAATGATGCAAAAGTGGAGCAATGGGCTTGTAAACCTGCCCCAGTTGTGGTAGAAAAGACGCAAGAAAGGAAAGAAGTGTGCAAATTAACCACTGCTATTCATGGGTAGTAGTTATCAAGAAGGCTGAATAAATGGCCTGCACTTTGAATTTGAATGTAAGAAAAATAATTGATACGCTCAGTAAAGAATGGTAGCAAGTAGGTGTGTGTATTTGTGGTTGTTGTGTTGATTGAGTGGAAGATGACAAAGGTGAAAAATTAGAGAGGTTGTAGAGATGCAAACTTTCCATTTCTTTATAAAGGAAGTGGGTGTTTAGTTTTCCAGTGCATATATATATTCACTGAAAAAGCCATAGGTTTCAGCTATGTTATAGTTAGGAATTAGCATTTAAAAAACCTTGCAAATTCACTGAAAAAACCATAGGTTTGACACACGTTATAGTTAGGAATTAGCATTTAAAAAACCTTGGAAATTCACTGAAAAAAACATAGGTTTCATACATCTTATAGTTTGCTGGACACTTCACTTATACAAAACCTTTGAAATTCTCCCGTTATAGTTAGTTCAGCTAACTATAACTCACGTGCCCATAATGCACTGCTGATGATGTCACATATAGCATCACTCATGACATGGTCTGTAACATCACTCATGACATCTCAAATGACATCACTGATGAAATCACTGATGACATCATCCTTGTGAAAGAGTGGCAGACCTCCTCTCAGCGTAATATAATATAATTGAGTTTGAGAAAACGCCCATTTTTAAACATTCAAAGTTCTGTGTCATGTGAAAACTACACCATCATAGATAAAGAAAACAGATCTGTAGTTTTACATATCTTCCCTTAATTTAAATTGAATTTATTCCTTGTTTTGAAAATTCAATTGAGAAAAATTTACAGCTAATGTATTTACATGTATATATATATATATATTCACCCGAATTGCCTCTGATTGTAGGACGCCACTCCATTGCGAGGTGAGTTCAACAAACCCTTTATTTTGGAAGCGGCACATTATGGCTGTTTAAAAGATCCCCGACGCGTTTCGGAGCCACACGCTCCTTCATCATGGGGCAGCAGTTACAAAACACGGCATGACCACACCTATTTTTATCCAGAATGCATGCGTTCCCCAGTGAAGCATGCTGGTAGTTGTGGTTAATCTTCCCCACAGTTGAGGTCCGTTCCGTTTTGTCAACAAAGTTTATTATGCCATCAAGTTCAATTTGTCAGCCCTCCGGTGGGCCCCAGACATGATGCGCAGCTTCCACCTTGTATCCTCTCAATGCTGTTTTCACTGCCGAAAAGGTTCCGACTGTGCAGGTCCGCTTTCATCTTTTCTGCGGATGGTGCATCCTTCGCGGCTGAGGCCGCCGCGCTTCATATTCACCCGAATGGCATCTGATTGTAGGACGCCACTCCATTGCGAGGTGAGTTCAACAAACCCTTTATTTTGGAAGCGGCACATTATGGCTGTTTAAAAGATCCCCGACGCGTTTCGGAGCCACACGCTCCTTCATCATGGGGCAGCAGTTACAAAACACGGCATGACCACACCTATTTTTATCCAGAATGCATGCGTTCCCCAGTGAAGCATGCTGGTAGTTGTGGTTAATCTTCCCCACAGTTGAGGTCCGTTCCGTTTTGTCAACAAAGTTTATTATGCCATCAAGTTCAATTTGTCAGCCCTCCGGTGGGCCCCAGACATGATGCGCAGCTTCCACCTTGTATCCTCTCAATGCTGTTTTCACTGCCGAAAAGGTTCCGACTGTGCAGGTCAGCTTTCATCTTTTCTGCGGATGGTGCATCCTTCGCGGCTGAGGCCGCCGTGCTTCATATTCACCCGAATTGCCTCTGATTGTAGGACGCCACTCCATTGCGAGGTGAGTTCAACAAACCCTTTATTTTGGAAGCGGCACATTATGGCTGTTTAAAAGATCCCCGACGCGTTTCGGAGCCACACGCTCCTTCATCATGGGGCAGCAGTTACAAAACACGGCATGACCACACCTATTTTTATCCAGAATGCATGCGTTCCCCAGTGAAGCATGCTGGTAGTTGTGGTTAATCTTCCCCACAGTTGAGGTCCGTTCCGTTTTGTCAACAAAGTTTATTATGCCATCAAGTTCAATTTGTCAGCCCTCCGGTGGGCCCCAGACATGATGCGCAGCTTCCACCTTGTATCCTCTCAATGCTGTTTTCACTGCTGAAAAGGTTCCGACTGTGCAGGTCCGCTTTCATCTTTTCTGCGGATGGTGCATCCTTCGCGGCTGAGGCCGCCGCGCTTCATATTCACCCGAATTGCCTCTGATTGTAGGACGCCACTCCATTGCGAGGTGAGTTCAACAAACCCTTTATTTTGGAAGTGGCACATTATGGCTGTTTAAAAGATCCCCGACGCGTTTCGGAGCCACACGCTCCTTCATCATGGGGCAGCAGTTACAAAACACGGCATGACCACACCTATTTTTATCCAGAATGCATGCGTTCCCCAGTGAAGCATGCTGGTAGTTGTGGTTAATCTTCCCCACAGTTGAGGTCCGTTCCGTTTTGTCAACAAAGTTTATTATGCCATCAAGTTCAATTTGTCAGCCCTCCGGTGGGCCCCAGACATGATGCGCAGCTTCCACCTTGTATCCTCTCAATGCTGTTTTCACTGCCGAAAAGGTTCCGACTGTGCAGGTCCGCTTTCATCTTTTCTGCGGATGGTGCATCCTTCGCGGCTGAGGCCGCCGCGCTTCATATTCACCCGAATTGCCTCTGATTGTAGGACGCCACTCCATTGCGAGGTGCCCCATGATGAAGGAGCGTCTGGCTCCGAAACGCATCGGGGATCTTTTAAACAGCCATAATGTGCCGCTTCCAAAATAAAGGGTTTGTTGAACTCACCTCGCAATGGAGTGGCGTCCTACAATCAGAGGCAATTCGGGTGAATATGAAGCGCGGCGGACTCAGCCGCGAAGGATGCACCACCCGCAGAAAAGATGAAAGCGGACCTGCACAGTCGGAACCTTCTCTGCAGTGAAAACAGCATTGAGAGGATACAAGGTGGAAGCTGCGCATCATGTCTGGGGCCCACCAGAGGGCTGACAAATTGAACTTGATGGCATAATAAACTTTGTTGACAAAACGGAACGGACCTCAACTGTGGGGAAGATTAACCACAACTACCAGCATGCTTCACTGGGGAACGCATGCATTCTGGATAAAAATAGGTGTGGTCATGCCGTGTTTTGTAACTGCTGCCCCATGATGAAGGAGCGTGTGGCTCCGAAACCCGTCGGGGATCTTTTAAACAGCCATAATGTGCCGCTTCCAAAATAAAGGGTTTGTTGAACTCACCTCGCAATGGAGTGGCATCCTACAATCAGAGGCAATTCGGGTGAATATGAAGCGTGGCGGCCTCAGCCGCGAAGGATGCACCATCCGCAGAAAAGATGAAAGCGGACCTGCACAGTCGGAACCTTTTCGGCAGTGAAAACAGCATTGAGAGGATACAAGGTGGAAGCTGCGCATCATGTCTGGGGCCCACCGGAGGGCTGACAAATTGAACTTGATGGCATAATAAACTTTGTTGACAAAACGGAACGGACCTCAACTGTGGGGAAGATTAACCACAACTACCAGCATGCTTCACTGGGGAACGCATGCATTCTGGATAAAAATAGGTGTGGTCATGCCGTGTTTTGTAACTGCTGCCCCATGATGAAGGAGCGTGTGGCTCCGAAACACGTCGGGGATCTTTTAACCCCTTCGATGCGGCCGCGATTCCCCTGGTGTGCTGTAAACAGCACGAACAGGGGCGGGCCGTGACGAACCCCAGCCGTCATCAGTACACGAGCACCGTAGTGCATGACGGCTGGGGTTCGTCATGAGCATGGAAGGGGTTAAACAGCCATAATGTGCCACTTCCAAAATAAAGGGTTTGTTGAACTCACCTCGCAATGGAGTGGCGTCCTACAATCAGAGGCAATTCGGGTGTATATGAAGCGCGGCGGCCTCAGCCGCGAAGGATGCACCATCCGCAGAAAAGATGAAAGCGGACCTGCACAGTCGGAACCTTTTCGGCAGTGAAAACAGCATTGAGAGGATACAAGGTGGAAGCTGCGCATCATGTCTGGGGCCCACCGGAGGGCTGACAAATTGAACTTGATGGCATAATAAACTTTGTTGACAAAACGGAACGGACCTCAACTGTGGGGAAGATTAACCACAACTACCAGCATGCTTCACTGGGGAACGCATGCATTCTGGATAAAAATAGGTGTGGTCATGCCGTGTTTTGTAACTGCTGCCCCATGATGAAGGAGCGTGTGGCTCTGAAACGCGTCGGGGATCTTTTAAACAGCCATAATGTGCCGCTTCCAAAATAAAGGGTTTGTTGAACTCACCTCGCAATGGAGTGGCGTCCTACAATCAGAGGCAATTCGGATGAATATGAAGCGCGGCGGCCTCAGCCGCGAAGGATGCACCATCCGCAGAAAAGATGAAAGCGGACCTGCACAGTCGGAACCTTTTTGGCAGTGAAAACAGCATTGAGAGGATACAAGGTGGAAGCTGCGCATCATGTCTGGGGCCCACCGGAGGGCTGACAAATTGAACTTGATGGCATAATAAACTTTGTTGACAAAACGGAACGGACCTCAACTTTGGGGAAGATTAACCACAACTACCAGCATGCTTCACTGGGGAACGCATGCATTCTGGATAAAAATAGGTGTGGTCATGCCGTGTTTTGTAACTGCTGCCCCATGATGAAGGAGCGTGTGGCTCCGAAACTCGTCGGGGATCTTTTAAACAGCCATAATGTGCCGCTTCCAAAATAAAGGGTTTGTTGAACTCACCTCGCAATGGAGTGGCGTCCTACAATCAGAGGCAATTTGGGTGAATATATATATATATATATATATACAAATAAATATATATACACATTTACAGAAATACATTGTCGAATTCAGGATTTAGTTGAAACTGTTAAATAACATCGACTTCACAGATTATCTCTTGAATTGTCCTGCAATAGAGCACATGTTTTGTACCATTGTAGACATTATCCTGGCACATATTGCCACCTTCAACATGCTAAATGAGGCCCAGTTGGCATATAAATCTTTACATGGGTTTATGTTGTATTAAATAAAGTTTTATAAACACATAAAAAATTAAAAAACTTTATACATTACAAAACTGCGCTATATGCATTTGTAAAATATACAATTTCTCAAGAAATCTTACTTTAAGAAAAAAATCTTTTGATAATACTCATTGATCCATTTAATATTTAACCAAACATTATCCTCTAATGTGTAAATACATTTGCTGTAAATTTTACTCAATTGAATTTGTCCAAAAACAGGAATGTAAATGTAAATGTGTAAATGTAGGTATACTTATATAGCGCGACCTGTCACCACAAAGGGCATCCTGGCGCTTGCCTAGGGAACCCGTCCTGGTATTCCCCTGTGAGAGGCCCCGGCAGGGTATCCACAAGGTGAAAGCCAGGCATCCCGCCGCGAGGGGCCGTTGTGGAGATTAAGCAAGCTATTGCCCAGAGTCGCAGAGCGTGAACCCGTGAGTCGAGACGGCACCGGAGTGAGAATTATCGAGACCGTGGAATTTTTAGCCCAAGACCCGCCGAGGCGGGGAATTGAACCCTGGTCCAGGGCCGATCTCAGCTTCCGGGTCTGCCGCCTCTAACCCCTGAGCCACACTTCAATTTAAATTAAGGGGAGATATGTAAAGCTACAGGTATCTTCAGAGCAGGAGAACCCTCAAAACTGATGGGGATAGGCTTGTTAAACATATCATAAAATAATTGGAATATTTGATGAGTGCCATTTCAGAACACATAAATGTTTAGCAAATGTATGCTAAACCGGGCAATGAATGTATAAACATTGCATGCACTTTTGGAAGGAAGTGGTGCTTGAATGATTCACTCCTTCACTGTAGTTTAGGGAGGATAGTTATGCCTTCCCCAGTTGCCACGGAGAACGATCTGTCAGGATAGCATTTAGAATTCATTTCTGATAGGCTCATGCATGGCATTTTTCTTTAGAGAACCGTGAATCTGACAAAGTGTTACTATGCAACCATTGATGTATATTCCTTCAACAAATGACATTTATAATCTCCAGTTTCACTTGTAATGTATCTGTAATGGACATATCATATAGATAATGAGATATTACCTATCTTCATCTGCTTTTCTTGGATCTACGTCATTTATCATGCTCTGTGGTGCATATGGGGCCACTGATTCCAAGACAAACATTGTCATTTAGACATTGGCCTGTGATCAGCCACTGATGTCTTTTGACAGATGGCCATCCACCAATCATCTAAATAATACATTAATAAAAATAAAGTTTGTATTGAATGAGGAAACCTGGTTTCAAATGTATTGTATCAATGAACTCTAGGCTGAATGGCACAACACCAGAAATACAATAGCCTTCTTGGACACCACATGCATGCATACTCTACAGGGTTTTTGCCTCCTTGTGCAAATATATGCACCCGTGTATGCTCCCAGGAAAGATAAAAAAAGCTTTGCAAATGCAAATTTATAGTTAATTTAAGATAATAAACATATCCTGCTGTTTCTAGTGCTGCTAATCAACTTAACCGTTTACATAGCGATTCTGAAAGAGACCCTACCGCCACTTCTTGTTCGTGTGGGCTATCCTGTGCTTCCGTGCTGCCAGCGGACCTCCCGCCTGCCTCCCGCCGTCCCGTCGCTTTCAACACCTCAGCGAGGGGCCGCAGTGCGGAGTGTGGCGAAGGGCGGACTCCAAGGTCCAGGAGCCCTTGAGGCCGCAGCATCATCGTCATCGTCACAGCGCCAGGAGGCGCTTAAATTCAGCACCGGTCCCATTGAGCGGGGGAGCCGTTTACATAGCGATTCTGAAAGAGACCCTACCGCCACTTCTTGTTCGTGTGGGCTATCCTGTGCTTCTGTGCTGCCAGCGGACCTCCCGCCTGCCTCCCGCCGTCCCGTCGCTTTCAACACCTCAGCGAGGGGCCGCAGTGCGGAGTGTGGCGAGGGGCGGACTCCAAGGTCCAGGAGCCCTTGAGGCTGCAGCATCATCGTCATCGTCACAGCGCTAGGAGGCGCTTAAATTCAGCACCGGCCCCATTGAGAGGGGGAGCCGTTTACATAGCGATTCTGAAAGAGACCCTACCGCCACTTCTTGTTCGTGTGGGCTATCCTGTGCTTCCGTGCTGCCAGCGGACCTCCCGCCTGCCTCCCGCCGCCCCGTCGCTTTCAACACCTCAGCGAGGGGCTGCAGTGCGGAGTGTGGCGAGGGGCGGACTCCAAGGTCCAGGAGCCCTTGAGGCCGCAGCATCATCGTCATCGTCACAGTGCCAGGAGGCGCTTAAATTCAGCACCGGCCCCATTGAGCGGGGGAGCCGTTTACATAGCGATTCTGAAAGAGACCCTACCGCCACTTCTTGTTCGTGTGGGCTATCCTGTGCTTCCGTGCTGCCAGCGGACCTCCCGCCTGCCTCCCGCCGCCCCGTCGCTTTCAACACCTCAGCGAGGGGCCGCAGTGCGGAGTGTGGCGAGGGGCGGACTCCAAGGTCCAGGAGCCCTTGAGGCCGCAGCATCATCGTCATCGTCACAGCGCCAGGAGGCGCTTAAATTCAGCACCGGCCCCATTGAGCGGGGGAGCCGTTTATATTGCGATTCTGAAAGAGACCCTACCGCCACTTCTTGTTCGTGTTGGCTATCCTGTGCTTCCGTGCTGCCAGCGGACCTCCCGCCTGCCTCCCGCCGCCCCGTCGCTTTCAACACCTCAGCGAGGGGCTGCAGTGCGGAGTGTGGCGAGGGGCGGACTCCAAGGTCCAGGAGCCCTTGAGGCCGCAGCATCATCGTCATCGTCACAGCGCCAGGAGGCGCTTAAATTCTGCACCGGCCCGTCTCGCGGGACGCCGGGCGAAGCCCGGGCAAAGGGCGGGCCCTTCTAGGCCCTCAGAGGCCTGAGGAGACCGGACTGGGCCAGTCCCCCTAGTCGTGGGACTCCATTTGAGTAAGTTGTCCACATTTCCTATAGTTTGGTGTAATATTGCCACCGTACTCAATGTCTACCACAGTGCTTAGTCCGGGCACTGTTGTTTCTGACAAAGCAGGGGGCCTGATGAACAGAACTCTGGACAATTATTTCACCAAAGCTATTTCTGAAGGTTCAAAAGATTTATCTTTAGCAGAACCGCGGGCCGACCGCCGACGTTCTATTGAACGTATTAAGAACAGGACTCTTTCTGAACCTATCCCTGTTGTTACCCTGGACAACGAGCTCTGCGCCAATACCACGGATGCCATTTCACCTGTGGTCAGTGTGCCCCTACTGCTCAGGGAATGCTTATCACCTTCCATCGGCCTAACTCAAACCAAAGCAGATATTATTCCTCTTGATTCCTCTAGTACACCTAATATATCAACGGTCATGATTTCACCAACACCCAGGCCAGGGAAGGTAGTAAGAGGAAAAATTATGAGGTCTCTGCCATATAAAATCCATGGCCCTCCACCAACCAAAAAGAGACGTAAGAGGGTGGATCCAACTAAGCCAAAGCTGAGCCATTCTGAGTTCAGGAAGAAGTCTAACCCTATTAGCACCGGAGCCACTGGAACTATAGTTGTTAAGGAAGCTGCAGGAACAGCGTTAGACCCTCCTACACTCTTATTACCATCTTCTCACTCAGCCAATGAGTTTAATACGGAACATGACTTAATGGTTGAAGGGTCTCAATTAGCCCCTACTAGTAATCTACTGGACAGCATATAACTTATCGTGAGAAGCTATACATTAGCTATAGTTGAAAGACTAAAAGGAATGGAGCTAAGACTAGGGAAAATAGAGGCAGATCTGGAAATACATGGAAATCCTACTAGGACTTCAGAAAATAAAGGGCCAATAACAGCATTAATCCCTTCTCAAGCCTCCACATCGGCACATACTTCCCCATCAGACGCAGTTGTAGCAGTACCTTCTACCATCACCTTACATAATAACTTGAAATCAGTTACATCGGCTACTACTAATCATTTGTCTGCAAGTACAACATCTGTACCCAAACATCCCCTCAATCCTAATACAAACCAGCCAAAAATATCAACGACAAGACCGACCACAACATTGAATCGCATTCCTGATATTCCAGCAAATAATCTAGTAAGGGAAATGGGTAATTCATTAAATGGGTTACCAAGATTGGAGGAGGAAGAAGCGAGATATACCAGAGGGGCCCAAGGCAGGAGACCACCCACTGAACTCCCGCCTGAAGCAGTACCTTATGTGGTGGTTCTCACCGGGGTACCAGAGTTGTCTGGAAATAAGCGGGAAGGCTTCTTTCAATTAAAGAATAAAATAATGCACTGGTTGACCTCACATAGACCAATAGCCAGTAATATCAACGGCGAAATAGTCCATGTCCGACGCTTGCCGTGGCTAGGTGGAAGACCAAAGGACATAGGGGGAGATGTGGTTGTAGTAAATTTCAGGGATAAAAACGCAGTACAATACATACTAAACTGGCCACATGGCAATGCGAACAATTGTATTACGCCGCGCCCATTAACCTACTTCTATCCAAGATCTGTAGTATTTCCACCTCAATCGGTACCTAGTAATGTCTTCTTTGATAACCATTTCTCTACTATGGAGCTTGCTAGGAACCCTGCTTATATGTACCAACCAGCACCAGCCCCTGTTACATCCGGGTGGAACACCGTACCCCCCAGATACAACACATGTGAATATAGAAGAATGGCTCATATTATGCCATTCACGCCGCTGGAGTTATCGAATAGGTTTGATGTATTCAGTGGTCTAGACGAATGTGATTGAAGATTAATGAACAGGGAGTTAGACAGTGGCGGTGCAAATATCTTTAGTTCAGACGGAGCTAAGGAGGAAGAAGGGAACAGATTCCCAGGGGTAGAAAATACTATTACTGCAACCCGCACTGGGGCTAATAGTAGCCTGTCCTTATCTACACTATCAAGCAACTGCGGGTCAAATGAGGGGCCCTCTTTGATTACACTAGTCTCATGGAACGTAGCGGGAGTGCGTGCAAAAATATGTGACCCTGACTGGAACATTTATATGAATACCTTTGATATCTGTGTGTTGCAGGAAACTTGTGCTACGGATCAGGTTCATAGAGTTGGATATAAAACATACCAAACAGAGGCTGTGCCTTCATTAGAGGACGAGCTTCAGGAGGTTTATTAATATGGATCAGTGTATCTATTAACATTGGCATAAAATGTTTAAATACTGATTCCCTAGACATACTTGGTCTGGAAATACCCACAGAGGATAAAAGGGTGATTAATCTCATAGATGTGTATAACAGTCCTCATCCATCCTATAAGGAGTCGCCATGCATTGAAAAACTGGAGATTTTTATAGACACTTTAGAACCAGATGCAAGCCTAATCTTATGTGGGGACATGAACTGCAATTTTGAACCGATTATGGGCATGGTTAAATTGTATGAAGATGAGGATGTTGCTAATGGGATACCTGTACTGACTAATAATGGAACAGTTGCTGGAACCACACTAGCCCTTCAGATCACAAGGTTGCTCACAAGTCAAGGTTTGAGGGCATGTAATGGGCGCATGCCATCTGATAGCCTGAAAGCACCTACTTTCAAGAGGCGAGATTGCGAAAGTAAATTAGATTATGTTATTGTTTCTTTTGACCTACGGCCATATAAAAATGATTTAAAGGTCAAGGAGAGATTTGATAGTGACCATCATCCACTTGAAATTAGCTTTCTGCAAAGCTTATTAAAGGGGCCGGGAGACATTGAGGGAGGTCACAGTCAAGCACAGCAACTAACAACAGATAATATTATTCTTAGCAATAATCGAAGGGCTGTCAAATGGGCATATATACCCGAAAGAGAGGACTTATTGGCTAATATTTACTGTAACTTTGTAAATACATTTGAATCATATTGTCCATTTAGTTGTGAATCTGGAGAATTTATTAAATTACACAAATCCCTTTTCAATAACTTGTTAGACCTTCTTACAAAAAAACAAAAAAAGGGACCGGCACAGTAAATGCAAAACCAGTAGGTAAACTATGGTACAATAAGGAATGCTGTGTTGCTAAAACCATTTTGATTGATGCACTTAAAAGAAAAGGTCCTATAGAAATCAAAGATAAAAGGAAATCATATAACAAGATAATGGTAAAATCAAAATCTTCTTGAGATGAGGAACTATGGTCCAGCATGGTATCATCAGCCAAAACAAAGGATCAGAGGCAATTCGGGGAATTAGTGGCTAAGGGGAACAAACGTGAGAAAGGCTCTAGAGAGGTTTTCCTAGATGAGGCCACGTGGGTAAAACACTTTACAACGTTATACGCAGCCCAAACCACCGAGAAAACTCCCCAGGAAGAACACATTCCTATCCAGCCAGAGAAAGCATACCCACTGGTAGTCTTTGACCTGCAGGAAACTGAGTTAGCAATTGCTTCAGTTAAACAAGGGAAGGCGCCTGGACTTGATAAAATTCCAGGCGATCTTTACAAGCATAATATTGATGTTTGGGCACCCTACTTAAATCTTTTTTCTTTCATAACTTTATTCGATTTTTGTAGGATTAAAAAATCATAAAAGCAACATCAACATAAAAATGATACATGATGTACATAAATACAATTGTGGAAGACTGGCTGTGGTTACAAAAGTTTTTAAGAACACATTGAACTGCATGAAGACCCCTTCCCAACAACAGGATAAATATTATACTTTGGATAAAAGTCATGTAAGTCCCAGACGGATATGGGGCCGTCTCCATTTTGGGGCGGGTAAGATCGTAGAAGGGGGATGATGTTCCTGTTTTTGAATTTCACTAGGACCAGATCCCCACTAATGTCTTTAGTTAGTGACCCTAGCCAGCCCACCCTTCTAACACTTAGAATACCACCGTCATGATTGGGCTCGAGTGGTCTGTTTTTGGAAAGCCAGAAAAAGACCTTGTTTAAAAGTTCCTGTCGGCTTTCAAATTTCCCATGGGAGGGTGCCGGTATTCCTGATAGAACAAGAACGAAAGGAGCGGCTTCAGGAGGCAAGTGTATAGATGCTGCTCTACTTGTTACTCTATTTGGATCCGCTCTGGCAGCAGTGTATTTATTAAACCCAGATTTAGGGGCAACTTTGGTAATAACACATTTTTTAGGAGGCTGTGGAGAAGTTTGGGCATGTTTGCTAAGGTTAATAGGCAATGGAACTTTTGTGGCAATAAATAAGTCAGGACCGTTGGCTATAACCTTCTTAGGGGTGGAAGGAGAATAAATTGTAGTATTTACATCTTTTGTTATGGAGAAAGCCTGCAGGGCTGTACACCCATTGGATGGATCATTATTAAGTGGAGGGGGGTTGGCTTGAATGATTCTCTCAATACCCGTAATTCTATCATCTAGGGCATTGATTTTTTCTACCAGGGGTGATATGATAGAATTAAACAATAACTCTATCTGAGACAGTAAAAGTACTTGGTCTACGTAAGTTCCACTCTCTACCGTAGTTAGGGGAGGGTTGGTGACTGGAGATGTAAGACCAGCACATGGTGTCTTTAGATGGTTTCCTCTTTCCATAGTCTCATATTGCTTCCTAATATCATTAGGGCCCTGCGACAAGGCAACACCATGGGTATTTTCTAATGAGTCACATGGTTTCCCAAATGGGGTAAAAATGCTAGAACTTTTTACGGGGGAAGGGGATGCCACTAGGGCATATTTAGTGCCGCATAGAGAGTTCATTTCCTCCCAAAAGGACAAGTTTTGCGAGTTAACAGAGTTCAATGGGGGTAATTGACTGGTGTCTGACGATTGTTGCGACTCGATCACGTCTTCACCCGAAGTGGACAGTATTTGATTGGTCACAGTAAAGGTCAGGGACCCCTGACCTGGATCACATATTAAAGGACTTTTATTAATGGACCCCTTACGTGTCATAGTCTTACAGAAAAAAGAAACACTGACCAGAAAGTGTTATGGGTATAATTCAAGCGATGTGCATCCTCTAGTAGCGGTTCCAAGGGGGTGGCCCGTCCCGGCCTCCTCGGTCCTATGAGGGCCGTAGAGGGCCCGCCCTTTGTCCGGGCTTAGTCCCGGGCGCGTCCCGCATTGCGGGATTAGGCGCGAGATTTTATGCACTGCAGGCAGGCGGGGGGGCGGGAACACTGAGGGAAGAGGCAGCAGGTGTGGAGCAGAGAGCCTGCTGGTCCTTGCAGTCCCTCGGCGTATGCAGCACTCCAGGTCCTTCCCCCTAAGCACACCCCACACAGAGACACGAGCGCTATCCCAGCGCAGGAAATCCCACGTCGTCCTTCCCTGTGGCCAAATCACCGTGAGCGGCACCCGCGGAGCGGGGGCCGTGATAAGTATTTAAATATTCAGGCGGGGGACGGGAACGCCGAGGGAAGAGGCAGCAGGTGTGGAGCAGAGAGCCTGCTGGTCCTCGCAGTCCCTCGGCGTATGCAGCACTCCAGGTCCTTGCCCCTAAGCACACCCCACACAGAGACACAAGCGCTATCCCAGCGCAGGAAATCCCACGTCGTCCTTCACTGTGGCCAAATCACCGTGAGCAGCACCTTGGACTCAATTTCCCAGAATGCAATCAATACTTGGGGATACACCAGTCCTTGCCGCTAAATACCTCTTCTCCGCTTCGTCTAATGCTCCCGTCAAGTTTTATTCCCGGGGGTCCTTTGCTGGGACTAACTCTCTGCTCTGATTAGATTAGAGGAGGTCGAGGTCTTACCGACCCACTGAGCACTGTGCAGCAGTAGCAAAATAGCCAAACCTCCTCTCTCCTCGGATCGGCTGCTGCTAAACGTTACTCTTCCATTTTCCAACTGTACCACAAGGCAATAAAATCCAAAGAGCTGCAGTTTTACTCCCGAAACCACCATTTATTTAACGGTATTGCAGCTGGTGATCAAATCCCGGACACTTGGGATGGTGCAGAAATTATTACAATTTTGAAAAAGGTGGATAGAGGCGACCCAGTATCGCCCCATTAGTCTTTTAGATATAACCCAAAAGATATATGCCAGGCACATATTAAATCGTATAAACACTTGGTTGGATGAAGAATCAGTTTTATCAAAATATCAGGCGGGGTTTAGGGAAAAAACAGGGACCATAGATCAGGTATTAAGGTTATGCTGCTTGTATTGGAAACACGTCATCATTCGCAAGGGCCACTTGTATGTGACCTTTGTAGACCTACGAGCAGCATTTGACCTTATTCCTCGTAACCTACTTTGGAAATCTCTGGAAAGGCAGGGACTTCCTGGAGAACTATTAAAGCTGGTGATGGGCCTGCACCAAGAGAATTATGCTAAGGTTAGGTGAGGCCCAAATGGGGAACTCACAGATCCAAACCAGGGATGCGTACTGGCTCCCACACTTTTCTCCCTTTTTGTTAATGATATTGCAGCTTATATGGAGAATTGTGATAATGATTCGCCCCGATTGGGGGGGAAACGAGTACCGTCCCTCCTCTTCGCGGACGATACGATCCTCATTTCAGAAACTCCTCGGGCCTTCAGATCCTATTAGATAGGTTCCAGCAATATTGCACTTTAAAAGGGCTAGAAATTAACATAAAAAAACAAAATATATGGCACTAAACCCGCACAAAAGTTTTAAAAGAAACCTAATGTTAAACGGTCACAAACTTGACTACGAACAGAGTTTCACATACCTAGGGGTATTATAAGATTCATCACTGGGATGGAGACCCCAGCTAGAAAAATCAAAAATAGTGTTCAAACAAAACTGTCTTCCAATACTAAAAAGACACAATAAATGTGTGAATAAGGCAGTAACCCCAGCAATAGAGATTTTTAGGTATAAGGTCCAGTCAGCTGTTTTGTATGGGGCAGAATTATGGGGACCAGTATGCAGGAAGACCTTTGAAATACAGGAGAACAAGTTCATCAGGGAATTATTAAAAGTACCCAATAACACTCCATTGATACCACTATTTCTAGATTTAAACATTAAGCATACTGACCACCATGCAATGTTGAGACCACTATTATTATGGGTTAGATTATGGACAACCCCCAAACTGATTGAATACAAAAACGGGTTGAAAGACGTATTGGACCTAGATAGTGGCAGCAAAATGTATTGGTTTAAGCACGTAAGAGCCTGGTTAACCAAATTAGGACTAACTCACTTTTGGAGTGAGCCGGAGCCTTTAAGCATGGTCTCTAAGAAAATTGTTAAATTGTCCTTTTGGTCCTACGTGAGCCATGACTCTGTGTACATAAGAGTGCACGGCCCTTTAACTGAAAAATTTCTAATAGTTAAAAATGTGGCCCATTTTGAAACGTTTCTCGATGAGGTTCAGCCACCATTGGCTAAAACCCTGTACTTGAAATACGGATATGGAACACTGAGAACTAAGGCCACTGAGAAAAGCTGGGGGAAGACAAACAGTGATTATTGCACTTTATGTACAAACAATATAAGGGAAGACGTCTTACATATATTGTTTTTTTGTCCTAGTTATGGGAAAGCAAGGAAAAAATGGATAGTGCCACTATGTCACAACATTGGTTCTATTTCCCATAAGGAAGCTGGCAGAATCTTAAATACGGACACCAGCCAAGTAATTGTCTTTGGAATTAGTAGATTTCTTCTGGCTGTAAATTTCATTAGATTGAAAATGTCTCTTCCTTTTTAAACTGTATACCCTGTGGATCTGTTCAAACCACTAACCATGTTTTATCTTTTTTCTTTTTATCTTCTTGCTAATTTAAATTTCCTATGCCTTGGCTGTTATAAACTCAAATTTAATGACTTCTTAACCTTGTAATAATGTATTTTAATCCTTTTATATATATTTTTCCAATTTTGTGATAATTCTAACCACAACAGTGTGACCCAAAACGATGATGTGTAGTATTGATTATTGATTTTTGGCACTGTACAAAGTACTTTTATTGTATATCTTTTATGATGCAAAAGCAACGAAATAAAGATTATCTGAATACTCTGAACTCAATTCATAAGCACTATTTAATAAGTAAGTCAATGCCTCTAGTTCCATAAATATGTTTATCCTTGTTTGATTGCATATTTATATGTTTAATTACATTGTATATGTTAGGCTGCTTCTATTAAGCGCAATGTCTGGTTATTGCTCAGCCTCTTGATAATGGTGCAATATTATTAAATATTTTCAAAATCCAATTATCATATAAGTTTGGGTGTCCCCAGCAATTCCCAAAGAGTAGTCAAAAAGACAACTGAAATTAAATAGTTAATTTCTATGAAGAAAAATTGTGGATAGTTATTATCTCCTCATATTCCTCATTCTTATAATCACTTCCTTTGAAATGCGTCCACCTCGTCAGAAATATAACTACTGCTGAAATTGAAATCTTTTCAAAGAAAAAATCCTTTCCTCCATATTATCCCCCACCCAACCAGGTGGGGCAAACCAGGGAAACCACATCTACACCTTCCTTCTATTTTGTCTACCTCATTGGAGGCAGGAACTCTAAGTTATGTTTAGGAAATGTGTGTGTTAGTAAATATACACAAAAGCTGAACCCACACATTCTTGCAGGACTTGGATACTTCACAGACCTGTTTGCCTGAGAGAGTTCCATGAGTACCTACATGACTCAGTCCTAGATGAAGTGACATTACAAAAGAGGGGGGTTAGACCCATGCAGTCACGGGGACCTGGGCGTAGTCTGGTAAATGTAAAGAGAGGGTCCCCGTAAGGAGAACGTGTTTAAGTGGAAACACAGTAACACAGTTGTCAAATAATTAAGGAAAGATAAAAATAGAGATCAAAATAATTCTTATATAAATGTTGTCATTTATTTAACAACACTACGTGTGACTCAGTGAAGCATTTTACAATCACTTTAGAAAAACTGAAAAAGCCCCATGTAGGGAGAGGGAAGGGGAAAAGTGAAGAAATGGTGCTCAAAAGCGGTGACAAAGTTAGGGAAAGTAAACAGATTCAAACAAAAAGTAAGTATTTACAAACTTCAAAACAGGAGTTGGAATTATTCCAAAAACCAAAAGCCTATACAAATTATGGCAGATACTGAAAAAACAGTTCGACTGAGGACATTCTACGGTCACGACTATAATTTAGTGTAATCCAGGGGATGTGCCGGAAGTCCAATTGTGAAAGTCGTCGACGTTTTGACCCCTATATGTAGGCTAAATTGAGTCCTTTGCCGGGGTCTTCATCAGGACAAGTGCAGTGGGGGGAGGGACGAAGTGGGGCCGTCCTATCTGTGAAATTAAAAAGCCAGTATCATAATTTGGAATTAACTGGACACAACAGTCAAGGTCCTATAAACCAAGGTGGTTCGATTAATCAAGACAAAGTACACCATGGAGTCCGGGTCACTGGGGCCTCAGGACAGGGGGAATAAGAGCGGAGTACGCAATTAATCATGCTCAAGCTCAATGGTATAAGTCATAATAACAGAGGAAAACAGTAACCAACAGGAAGTTTAAAAAAAGGACCTCACATAGTGAGATACACTCTATAAGATGGAGACTCACTTTGGGGTAGAGAAGAATCAATGCAGTAGGGGGTCGAATTGATATAATGCTCCGATTGGAACTGGCTTCTCCGTGGAACAGCCAACTGTAATTTAAACCACAGATGTACATTAATGGGCGTGTATAGAGGTCAGGTACCACTACACGCACAAAGAAACCATCCGAAATTTGTGTGACTAAGGGCCACAATGGAATTTCAATTAGCAAGGGGACATATGGTCAACTTAAAAGATGTTATGTAATACCTTTAGTTATATAGACCAGGCGCCGTGGAGATATTATCGGCGAGGTCTAGTTCAGTCAATCTTGATCTGGTTCACTACTGCAAAAAACTGCCAACTCTAGATGAAAAGGTATACACATTAGAGTTTATGGACATGTGCACAGTTGCAGACAAGAGAACATCCACGTCAGGGATAAAATCACCTCTATTACAAAGGTCGAATATTTTAGCAATTCGGCGTGGGTGGAAAACATTTTAGTTAAAGGGCGTGTGGGATCTAGATGACAGAGCTAAGTACAAAGCTTCATACCTTTGATCATGCCGACTTGGTGCAGAAATGACTATATCCGCGCGGTAGGCTGAAGTTAAATTAGGTATCGTCTCGTATGGGCGCTGTAACAGATTGAGGGCAATATTGAAAGTGACAAATTTAAAAAAACATAAACGGCTGTAAATCAAACGGGGAGGGCCGTAACGTACCTCGTGAGACTAGCTTTTAGTGAGTCCACGCAGGAGTTAGGGGGACGGCAGAAAGCAGGTCACGGCAGCAAACACCATTTCAGAAATGCCGACTTGGTGCTGTCACGAATGGATCCTGAAGGGGAAAGCAGACCGTGAGAAGGGAAACGTATTCCCGTTTCTACAAAGGCTACTTGATTAGAGGAGATTTACACTTACATGCAGCAAGAAGAATGGAGCGAGATCACTTCAATCCGACTGGAAACCACAGAACTCCGCCAGCAACTACGCGGAGTTGGGGGCGGGGCCAATAAGTGACCAGAGTGGTAGATATGAAAGAAATACTAGGAAGTCTCACTAAGAAGACCGACTTAAAAACAAAAGCTCTGTTCAGATAACGATCTATCTTCTGAATCTGGTAGCACAATTGAAACGGGCTATTAAAGTAGCGAATAATAGCACCAAGAATAAACATCAGAGAATGCGAGCTCTGATCATGAAATTCTCGCATTTCTCAATCATGGTTGCTTATAAAGTAACAGGTATTTGGACCAAGAGTAATTGTCAAACAATGCTGAAAAGGCCTTTTATATCTCAGTCATGAATATGTGAGCGAGAACAAAGCAGTACAAGTGAATACAATCTTATGTTCGAACACCTCGTGCATTAATTAGAATGTTGCATAATCAAAAAGGACATGGTACATCACGCTCGCGCACTTACCAAGCATGGGAGTGTAGGCGAGCAAGCACATTGTTAAAAGAGGTCATTTAAATGAAAGTGCATTGAAATACTCGTGCACCTCTCAAGCATGAGGGTGTAGACGAGTCGAGAAATACATCATCTCAATGCTGCCAATTGTGCAAAGCTGCTATCCTGTTCGTTCAGCCCATTTTTAATCGAATCCAGGAGGGACATCCATTTACATTCTCGTAAGTTCAGGACAGCTGCTAGATTACCCCCTCTCCTGCCCAGGGACACCTTCTCAATGACCAACCATTTTAAGTCTGACACTATATGTCCAGCGCTCTGCCAATGGTCCACCAAAGGGGCACCTAACACCTTGCATCGTAGCCTGCTACAATGTGAAGAAATGCGAGACTTGACTTTTTGCTGGGTTTGTCCAACATAGACTTGATTACATGGACATGTGACAATGTAGATCACACTGCTTGTGTTGCAGTTGGTATGGTGTTTTAGGGTGAAGACCTTATCGCCATGTGTGAATGTTTTAGTCTGGATGGTGGTCTCACAAGCTGTGCATGTGACGCATCTGAAGTGTCCAATCACTGGTGGTAGGTTCCATAAGGTTGTGAGTGTGGGGGGGCTCTCAGCTTCCAAATATGAATGTACCACCATGTCTCGAATGTTCTTCGACCTTTTGAAGGAGTGGTGGGGGAGCTGTGGTTGGTTAATCTCACCCGCTACAAGAGGCCAATTCTTGTTTATGATTTGTTTCACTTCGTTGCTTCTTGTGGTGAAAGTTGTGACACAAATCATTCGATTCAGCTCAGTGGCATCACAGGTTTCTGGATTCAACAGATTCTCTCGCGGGTTATACCATGCTCGCTTTCTGGCTCGTCTCACCATACGAGCAGGGTAACCACGTGATATCAGGCGCTCTTTTAAAATCTCAGACTCCTTAATATAGTTATTGCGTGTAGAACAGTTTCTCCTAATTCTGAGAAATTGGCCAATGGGTAAGTTGTCTCTGAGGCCTCTAGGATGGTGGCTTCCATACTGTAGCAGAGAGTTCCGCTCAGTTGGCTTTCTGAAGAGTGTAGTCAGCAAATGATCATCCTCAACATAAATGGAGATGTCCAAGAAGGGTATGGCTGTGTTACTAGATTCCAAAGTGAATTGGATGTGAGGGTTCCGTTGGTTCAGCCATTGAGAAATGCGAGAATTTCATGATCAGAGCTCGCATTCTCTGATGTTTATTCTTGGTGCTATTATTCGCTACTTTAATAGTCCGTTTCAATTGTGCTACCAGATTCAGAAGATAGATCGTTATCTCAACAGAGCTTTTGTTTTTAAGTCGGTCTTCTTAGTGAGACGTCCTAGTATTTCTTTCATATCTACCACTCTGGTCACTTATTGGCCCCGCCCCTAACTCCGCGTAGTTGCTGGCGGAGTTCTGTGGTTTCCAGTCGGATTGAAGTGATCTCGCTCCATTCTTCTTGCTGCATGTAAGTGTAAATCTCCTCTAATCAAGTAGCCTTTGTAGAAACGGGAATACGTTTCCCTTCTCACGGTCTGCTTTCCCCTTCAGGATCCATTCGTGACAGCACCAAGTCGGCATTTCTGAAATGGTGTTTGCCGCCGTGACCTGCTTTCTGCCGTCCCCCTAACTCCTGCGTGGACTCACTAAAAGCTAGTCTCACGAGGTACGTTACGGCCCTCCCCGTTTGATTTACAGCCGTTTATGTTTTTTTAAATTTGTCACTTTCAATATTGCCCTCAATCTGTTACAGCGCCCATACGAGACGATACCTAATTTAACTTCAGCCTACCGCGCGGATATAGTCATTTCTGCACCAAGTCGGCATGATCAAAGGTATGAAGCTTTGTACTTAGCTCTGTCATCTAGATCCCACACGCCCTTTAACTAAAATGTTTTCCACCCACGCCGAATTGCTAAAATATTCGACCTTTGTAATAGAGGTGATTTTATCCCTGACGTGGATGTTCTCTTGTCTGCAACTGTGCACATGTCCATAAACTCTAATGTGTATACCTTTTCATCTAGAGTTGGCAGTTTTTTGCAGTAGTGAACCAGATCAAGATTGACTGAACTAGACCTCGCCGATAATATCTCCACGGCGCCTGGTCTATATAACTAAAGGTATTACATAACATCTTTTAAGTTGACCATATGTGCCCTTGCTAATTGAAATTCCATTGTGGCCCTTAGTCACACAAATTTCGGATGGTTTCTTTGTGCGTGTAGTGGTACCTGACCTCTATACACGCCCATTAATGTACATCTGTGGTTTAAATTACAGTTGGCTGTTCCACGGAGAAGCCAGTTCCAATCGGAGCATTATATCAATTCGACCCCCTACTGCATTGATTCTTCTCTACCCCAAAGTGAGTCTCCATCTTATAGAGTGTATCTCACTATGTGAGGTCCTTTTTTTAAACTTCCTGTTGGTTACTGTTTTCCTCTGTTATTATGACTTATACCATTGAGCTTGAGCATGATTAATTGCGTACTCCGCTCTTATTCCCCCTGTCCTGAGGCCCCAGTGACCCGGACTCCATGGTGTACTTTGTCTTGATTAATCGAACCACCTTGGTTTATAGGACCTTGACTGTTGTGTCCAGTTAATTCCAAATTATGATACTGGCTTTTTAATTTCACAGATAGGACGGCCCCACTTCGTCCCTCCCCCCACTGCACTTGTCCTGATGAAGACCCCGGCAAAGGACTCAATTTAGCCTACATATAGGGGTCAAAACGTCGACGACTTTCACAATTGGACTTCCGGCACATCCCCTGGATTACACTAAATTATAGTCGTGACCGTAGAATGTCCTCAGTCGAACTGTTTTTTCAGTATCTGCCATAATTTGTATAGGCTTTTGGTTTTTGGAATAATTCCAACTCCTGTTTTGAAGTTTGTAAATACTTACTTTTTGTTTGAATCTGTGTACTTTCCCTAATTTTCACACCGCTTTTGAGCACCATTTCTTCACTTTTCCCCTTCCCTCTCCCTACATGGGGCTTTTTCAGTTTTTCTAAAGTGATTGTAAAATGCTTCACTGAGTCACACGTAGTGTTGTTAAATAAATGACAACATTTATATTAGAATTATTTTGATCTCTATTTTTATCTTTCCTAGATGAAGTGACAGTCTGGGGAGTACCTTGGCAATATTCCAGGATTTGCCACAGGAGATATTTATGGTATGCTAAAAAGTTGACAGTACAGCGTCCGGTTGGGAAAACTAGCCTTTGGTTTAGCAATAATGTCCAGATCTTCTTCATGGATTGATGTTGGAAGTAGGGATCAGTGGTGAACAGGTCCCTGGACCACTCTCTTTTCTCTGAAGATTGCTTAAATTAGACAGCATAGCAGTTTGACAGAACAGGACTTCTGCTTGGTGATATCTGGCAGCTAGTCGCCATCTTCTGAATCCTACCAAGACGCCAGAGAAGCTGGAAGTTCTTGGGCATGATGACATCAGGGTACTGATCACTAGTCCAGGGTCCTGCAGATGGCCCAGGTTGATGCTTCCATCAGGTTAGATTTGGATGCCCTCACTACCCTGTCTCTGGTAACCAGTGCATTTTGAGTGGGAATTGTCAGAGCTGGCTTTGAGGGAGACTGTACAATTATCTGTAGACACAATTGAAAGATAAACCTACCACATCCCTTAGATAAGTAGCTGATGTTGTTTTGGAAACCTGTGATGGAAAGCCTGCAGACCCAAAACAAGGGTACTGAAGGGCATGTGCACCTCTTCTTTGGAGAGGCACGATGTCATAAACTCTATAGTTCCCACTTGGGTGGTCTTGGTCGAGAGCAGACTTCTCTCTCCTACTTTCTATTTGGAAAAGAATCTATGTGACGTGTGACCACCACCCTACATGATTGGATGAGATAGAAATATCCATGTATTGTCAGCCCTGGTGAGTTTGTGGGGCTATATGGCAATGAAAGGCAGTGTATGAATACAATTATTTTTTTCTTCATGCCATTTAGAAGCAGGAGAAACCCATGGATCAATGAAAATATGTTCTTAAGTAGCCAACATCCCAAGACCCAGGAATGATGATCCTGCTTTCTGTCAGTCTGGTAAATGTTGGAAGTTCTGAAATGTTGTACGTGAGTATCTCATTCCCTTCCACTTACATTCATGTGTGTTTTTTCTGTGTCTCAATGGATAAGTCACACATTTAGGAGCCATCAAAAGTTTGCAGGATGACAGTCTCATCTTTTAGCCCACAACAACTCATGCACTGGCAAATTCTTGCTGGAGGAAGGCATCTGGCCTGGACCGACAGTCAACTTTAACTTAGGGCCTCAGACAGGTTAGACTTCATACCAATATGAGGTACAATTTTGCCTTTTTTGACAAATGTGTTTTTATTCATGTGATACAACAGGACTAATAAATGTGTGCACATACCCAAACTCATTTTTACAATATAGTCTAGTAAATATTTATGGATCATTATTTGGGTATAAAGTGCATAGCAAGCAGTACATATAGTCAGGGCCACTGGGATTCTGCGATTCTGCGATTCTGCAGCCGCTGTGCTTTATGCATAATTATGGATTTGCGATAAACCCATTATCTGCTGCATAGAGTCCACATTAAACCAAAATGTTGTTTCTAGCTCAAACAGATCAAACGTTTCTTAAAATGCTTTGACACGTGTTGCCGCACTGTGGAGGGACCTTCACAAAAGTTGAATGGTCATGTTTCAGTTGCCTATTGCTGAGCTAGTTCTTAAATTGTTGCTAATTACGTGAAACCTTTGCCTAGACAGTGTTAGTATGTAGAAAAAACAAAATAATGCAGTATAACTGTTACAAAATGTCCAACATTACGCCACAAAATGTGCCTTTTCTTGATGCATAATTTAGTCAACCCTGCCGCATAATTTGTTCCACCCCTGTCGCATAATTCCAGTAACCCTTCACATAGTGCATGCACTACACTCCTATTTTTCAAGAATAAGATTCCTGAAGAGTTAAAAAGATATAAGCGTAACTCCTCCATAGTTAGGAATAACATTTCACTGCATGTCAATCCTATGAGAAGAACCATTGCACTGGGGATGATGGCTAGACCCGCAGTAATATCAAAAGAAATGTGGAGATAAGAAGAATATCCCAGAGGGGCTCGTCCTCCTACTAACGTATACCGTAAAAAACAAAAGAGCCCGTCCGTACTCTGTGTGCTAACTGACACAGGATAGACAGAAAATTGTTGGTTTTCTTGTATAACCCTCACCCACCATGGGTGCCCCTTGTGACATACATCATCATAGGGTTCCTCCCGTTCTGCTGCAGAATGGGGCGTGCTGTGACCTACAAGTTATATTGGGCCCCGTGCAGTTCCATATGCGATTCGCCAAAGAGGAAAGGCTGACACCAGCATTGTAATCTGTTGGGCGGCGCCTGCTAGGCACCACCGTCATTTTACCCATGCTGACCGCTGCGACAGGCAATTGTGACGATTGTCAGTGGTGGAAGCGTGGAGGGTGGTCTCTGAGACCGCCGTGGTCACAAAGCGATTCCCCCAGCCATCCTAAGGTGGCAGGTTAAATGGGTGTTAGATGGCAGAGGGACCCCCACCGCCGGCCCTGCAATGGCGGTCCCTCCGGCATCCTAATGAGCCCCTATGATTTTCATGGTAGCTGGGAAAAATGGGATTGATCATCAGTTGCCTGGTATATTGGTCTCAAGGGTTGCTTTTCTTATGAGTGAGGTCATTGCCTTTTCAGAAGATGCCGGCACCACACCTTAGGTGATCAGGTTTTTCTGGATATGCCACAGCGCATGAAGTTTTTAAAGAGGAACTTGAAGGAGGGTCAGGCAAGGGACAAACTCCAGCTTCTTGCATGATTCAAGGAGCCCTTCTTCAAAGAGGGGGAGCAGAGACAGGTGTTTGTAGTGTCAGTTAGAGAAGGGGAAAATGGAAGAATATGGTTGTTCTGCTGGCTCACAACACAACACCGCCAGACTCAAACAAGTTCACAAGGAGTCGCAGAGAACCTGTATTGTGGTAGGAGTTAGAAAATAAGAAACTTAGCAAAGTTAATTAACAATTGTTAAACTACCATAGTGTTTGTGGGAAGTACCCAAGATACAGTTAGAGGTTTTCCATGCACCCTGTAAGTTACACTGATTCATATGTTTTCAGTCAGTTTACAATGTCCATACAAACAGAGCTCCTCCATTTGCTTTCTACCCTGATGGCATTATTCTTGAATGCAATTAGGATAGGCAAGCATGCCCATGGCACCATTTAGGCATCCATGACTGTTTTAAAGGTAGATAGCAACTAACTTTTACACATGTCCAGAAGTCCAAGAGAGAAATGAGTCAGACGCAGCAAAGAAACAAATATAAATATGGATGATTTACAAGAAGCAAAATAGTAAATTTAAATATGGGCCATTTTCTCTGTCCTAGTAGAGTTGTCCTTCTGTCAACACAGAACACGTCCGCTATTCTATAATTGTGGACACAATAATTATACAAATCTCACTATAATCAAATTACCATAAACTTTTAATTTTGCACACAGCAACAAAATCCAACTATCGCTCAACCATTGTATCTGTGATGCCCATTTATTTCCACTACAGTTTATGGGAGACTGGATAAATACATAATTCCCCTCAAATACCTTTACTAGCAACTTCTAACAATGAATGAGTTCGGGTAGGAGAGTGTATATCTAGTCCTCAACACTCCCTTCTTGACATTGGTGATTGCTGATGATGCTGAAAGGGGAACATCCCTGACCCGAGGAACCAGTCATGGCTATAGTGGCCTCGGACCACTAGTAGACGGTTTGCCTTTGGTGTCTTGACACTGGTGATTGCTGGAGATGGTGAAAGTGAGCATCCCTCACCCCAGGCGAAGGTCATGGCTTTAGTGGCTTGGACCACTAAAAGAAGGCTTGCCTTTGGTATCGTGACAATGACGATTGCTGGAGATGGTGAAAGTGAGCACCCCAGGCAGCAGTCATGGCTTTAGTGGCTCGGACCACTAAAAGAAGGCTTGACTTTGGTGTCTTGACACTGATGATTGCTAGAGATGGTGAATGTCAGCATCCAGGCCCCAGGCACCAGTCATAGCCGTAGTGTCTTGGACCACTAGAAGAAGGCTTGCCTTTGGTGCACCTCTGTCCTGTCTGTTGGAGAAATGTAACTAAAGCAGCAATGATTGTAAAAACAAAGCCTAACAAATAGAGGGAGGGTGTCATAAGAACACGACGGGCAAACTCTAAAATAAAAAGCTGTCAGTACCTACTCCGGTAATGTAGTGCACATACCGATACATTCCTGGATATACAAACATCTGCCAGTTCACAAAGTACACTTCAACAAAAAAAGAGAGGTCAGGTCAGTCTTAGAACTGCCACAAAACTGGAGCAAAGTTTAGAAGAGTAACACACTCACTCAAGTTGAGTAGGAAGGCCCTCAAACACCGACCTAGTCAGTGTCATGCTTCATCACTGGGCCCCACCAAAGAGGCCGAGTGCCTCTTTGGTGTGCTGCGACGCCAGAAAGACTGCGGAGCTGGTTGTGTGAGAAGGGCGTGATGTGAGAGTAACTACAATTAAAAGTGCCTAAGAGGGTATCGAAAAAAATTATTTAATGAGTGATCCCTAAGACACAGGTGAGTAGTATTTATGTGTCTGAATTTACATGCCAAGGTTTTAGGATTGGTTAAATTCAGCTAAATACAAGAAGTCAGTCAACATGTTTCTGCCATACGGGTGGTTTCAATTTACCAAGGCATTCATCAGGACTATACCCCGGCGGTATGGACTCTCTAATCGTCCACCCTAACCTGGGGGCGTGAAAGTGAAAATAAAAAGGTGAAAAAAGTGCTTAAACAATTAGAAGAGCGAGTCGCTCATTCTAAAGAAAAAGAACTCCAAATTCAGGAGTGTCTCAGCACCTGTAGAGTGAAAATACACAGACAAACATACACAGACATACATATAATTAATATACGCCATTGCGATTGATCATAGTGCTCCATAGATGGTGGCAAACAATGGTGTGCCCACAGTAAACGCTATTTTTAGCACCATCCAAGTAGCCCTGTGGGGATGATAGCGATTAACTCTGGGAAGTGAAGTGCTAGAGGTGTTTAATTAAAACTAAAACTGTAGATGTGGGGTTAAAAACACAATATAAATTCTCCTTAAAGGAGGGATCAATGGACCAAGAGGTCTGTGACCCCCCTAAGATGGTAACTTGGGTGATATCTCACTTTAAAAGAGGGCGCTACTTGCACCATGGGTCTCGGGAGGAGGGTTGGAGTGCACCTGGCACATCCTGAAAGGAAAGAGGATTGAATGTAATTGCTTCCAAAGCATTTGGTACTTAGCTCGTTATATCGGGATACCAGTCCTGTGTCCAAAGTACACTCACGCCCTCAGCGCTCACAGCCCGCTCTGAACCTTCGGATTGCCTCAAAACCGGACCCCGACGATGGTGAGCGGGGCCGGCGAGTGAGTATAAAAGCTTTGTTGCTCTCGGGCGCGTTGTTCCGGGTGGGCGTGTCTCGCCCAAACGAGGCCTGAGACGCGCACGCCCACGTTGAGGGGACGCGGCCCGTTTCCAAAGCGAGGCTTGGAAGCGGGAGCCTATCGGGACTCAGCCAGGGTGTTAGCCGGTAGGCTTCTGTAATTGTAAGGCTGTAATCGTAGCGAAGACTACGGGGGCATTGATGAAAAGGAGGTGGATTTGTCAAAGGTGTACAAAGGTAGTGGGTATTTAAGGCGGAATTACAGCACTGTGTGTGCTGAATTGCTGGTATGCTACCTCAGCAGGGATTCCTCCTGCATATTAGCGCGGTGTGGGAAAGGAAGTGTATAAAGGCAATGGGTACTCTGTGCAAGTTTGCAGCACTGTGTGCGCTGAGTAACTAATGCATTGCCTCAATAGGGTTACTCCTGCTTATTTACGCTGAGTGGGAAAGCAAGAGTTAGATATTCTTAGAATGGAGTGTTCTTACTGATGGGTAAGGGAAAAAGAAAGAAAGAAAACGCACATGCATTTAGATGTTAAGCACATGTTGGGGCATGAGTGTACTTTGGACACAGGACTGGTATCCCGATATAACGAGCTAAGTACCAAATGCTTTGGAAGCAATTACATTCAATCCTCTTTCCTTTCAGGATGTGCCAGGTGCGCTCCAACCCTCCTCCCGAGACCCATGGTGCAAGTAGCGCCCTCTTTTTAAGTGAGATATCACCCAAGTTACCATCTTAGGGGGGTCACAGACCTCTTGGTCCATTGATCCCTCCTTTAAGGAGAATTTATATCGTGTTTTTAACCCCACATCTACAGTTGTAGTTTTAATTAAACACCTCTAGCACTTCACTTCCCAGAGTTAATCGCTATCATCCCCACAGGGCTACTTGGATGGTGCTAAAAATAGCGTTTACTGTGGGCACACCATTGTTTGCCACCATCTATGGAGCACTATGATCAATCGCAATGGCGTATATTAATTATATGTATGTCTGTGTATGTTTGTCTGTGTATTTTCACTCTACAGGTGCTGAGACACTCCTGAATTTGGAGTTCTTTTTCTTTAGAATGAGCGACTCGCTCTTCTAATTTTTTAAGCACTTGTTTCACCTTTTTATTTTCACTTTCACGCCCCCAGGTTAGGGTGGACGATTAGAGAGTCCATACCGCCGGGGTATAGTCCTGATGAATGCCTTGGTAAATTGAAACCACCCGTATGGCAGAAACATGTTGACTGACTTCTTGTATTTTGCTGAATTTAACCAATCCTAAAACCTTGGCATGTAAATTCAGACACATAAATACTACTCACCTGTGTCTTAGGGATCACTCATTAAAATATTTTTTTTCGATACCCTCTTAGGCACTTTTAATTGTAGTTACTCTCACATCACGCCCTTCTCACACAACCAGCTCCGCAGTCTTTCTGGCGTCGCAGCACACCAAAGAGGCACTCGGCCTCTTTGGTGGGGCCCAGTGATGAAGCATGACACTGACTAGGTCGGTGTGTGAGGGCCTTCCTACTCAACTTGAGTGAGTGTGTTACTCTTCTAAACTTTGCTCCAGTTTTGTGGCAGTTCTAAGACTGACCTGACCTCTCTTTTTTTGTTGAAGTGCATTTAACCGGGGACTGAGAGAGTGTCCTTGAATCTCCCTACCTCTCCCTTTGTTGTAATAGTTCACAAAGTACAACATTAGGTGTGCAAACCTCTTAGCATTGATAGAGCGCACACAGCACTCTAAAATATAGGGGTCCATTATAGTCATAGTTTAAACACATTTATCTATATTTTAGCGTGTGCAGTGTTTCACGTTTATCTAATGCATTTATTCAATATCGTAAACATAGATTCATAATGTATATCTTTAAGTAGGATTTATATGTATTAGAGACACTATCATTTGTGTATGCATATATGCAGAATGATATTATATTCATATTAATGTAATTGTGTGTTAAAGTTCCCTGCACTGTAGTTATAACTTGTTTTTGGTTTCA
>NW_028240995.1:0-17014 GCF_964263255.1 Lissotriton vulgaris
CTTATTAACACATGCAACAGTTTACAGAACAACAGACATAATGATGCACAAATTAAGACAGTTTAGTCACTAACCCATGCACTCAGTGAGACACATTTAATCACTCACTCATACAGTCAGTCATGCACCTACTAAATCCTTCATCCAGACACTTATACATCCACTCATTCTTCAATATGTAAGACATATTTTAACTTTACAGAAACATACAGTCACTGGATGTTGTCATCAGTGATGTCATCAGTGATGTCATTTGAGATGTCATCAGTGATGTAATCAGTGATGTCACTGACCATGTCATGAATGATGTAATATGTGACATCATCAGCAGTGGATTGCGGGTGCGCGATATATAGTTAGTGCAACTAACTATATATGGAATTTCAATGGTTTTGTGTGAGTAAAATAAGGTTTTGTAAATGCGAATTCCTAACTATATATGGTCTATAACCTATGGTTTTTTCAGTGAATGTTCAAGGTTTTGTAAATGCTAATTCCTAACTATATATGGTCTATAACCTATGGTTTTTTCAGTGAATTTTCAAGGTTTTGTAAATGCTAATTCCTAACTATATATGGTCTATAACCTATGGTTTTTTCAGTGAATATATATATATATACATACATATATAAACATATATCATCTGTATATCTATATAAATACAAACATAAATGCATGCATACATATACTTATATGCATACAGATGCATGTTATTTACATGAAAGTTGAAAAAACACTAATAAAAGCAAAGCTAAAAAGCCACCTCATTACCAACAGAATGGCTTTAACTTAAACGAGGGCGAGATCTATTGCATTTTCAATGCTTGTTTACTTTGGTTCCATCAAGAAGGCATTCAGATGTGTCACACATTTGCCATAAATTCTGAATGTTAGCACTCTAGTTGCACATTAGATCACTGTAGTAAAGCTACTGCTCACCAGGGACGTCTGCTGCTGGTATTCAAAGTGCATGTTTCAGTCTGCATGTCAGAATTTTTTTAATGAAATAGAAGAGGATTTGAGAAGTCACTCAAAATGATCCCTAATTTTTCTTTCTGAAGCACTAATCATACTTTCTATGGCAAAATTAACCCCCTCATGTTGTTCCTTTTTAAATTGAGTGTTTTCAGACTTACCACTTCATTCCAATCAAGATGGCTTCTGGTGTGCCATACTTTTGTCATAAGTAAGACTGTTAGCGCTCTAGTTGTTCTTTAGAACACTCTGGGACATTCTGTCATTGGGCTATACTTGGGGTACATCTGGGTGATATTTGGGCTACATTTAGGCTCTTTTGTCTCTGGTGGCCATCTTGGGAGACTGTATGTCAGAATTTTTTAATGAAATTGAAGAGGGTTTGAGAAGTCACTCAAAATGTGCCCTAATTTTTCTTTCTGCAGCACTAATCATAATTCATATGGCAAAATATACCCCCTCATTTTGTTCCTTTTTAAATTAAATGTTTTAAGAGTTACCACTTTATTCCAATCAAGATGGCTTCAGGTGTGCCATACCTTTGTAATAAGTAGGACTGTTAGCGCTCTAGTTGTTCTTTAGAACACTCTGGGACATTCTGTCATTGGGCTATACTTGGGCTACATCTGGGTGATATTTGGGCTACATTTGGGCTCTTTTGTCTCTGGTGGCCATTTTGGGAGACTGCATGTCAGAAATTTTTTATGAAATAGAAGAGGATTTGAAAAGTCACTCAAAATGTGCCCTAATTTTTCTTTCTGCAGCACTAATAATACCTTCTATTGCATAATATACCCCCTCATTTTGTTCCTTTTTAAATTAAATGTTTTAAGAGTTACCACTTTATTCCCATCACGATGGCTCCAGGTGTGCTATACCTTTGTAATAAGTAGGACTGTTAGCGCTCTAGTTGTTCTTTAGAACACTCTGGGACATTCTGTCATTGGGCTATACTTGGGCTACATCTGGGTGATATTTGGGCTACATTTGGGCTCTTTTGTCTCTGGTGGCCATTTTGGGAGACTGCATGTCAGAATGTTTTAATGAAATAGAAAAGGATTTGAGAAGTCACTCAAAATGTGCCCTAATTTTTCATTCTGCAGCACTAATCATACTTTCTATGGCAAAATATACCCCCTCATGTTGTTTCTTTTTAAATTAAATGTTTTAAGAGTTACCACTTTATTCCAATCAAGATGGCTTCAAGTGTGCCATACCTTTGTAATAAGTAGGACTGTTAGCGCTCTAGTTGTTCTTTAGAACACTCTGGGACATTCTGTCATTGGGCTATACTTGGGCTACATCTGGGTGATATTTGGGCTACATTTGGGCTCTTTTGTCTCTGGTGGCCATTTTGGGAGACTGCATGTCAGAATGTTTTAATGAAATAGAAAAGGATTTGAGAAGTCACTCAAAATGTGCCCTAATTTTTCATTCTGCAGCACTAATCATACTTTCTATGGCAAAATATACCCCCTCATGTTGTTTCTTTTTAAATTAAATGTTTTAAGAGTTACCACTTTATTCCAATCAAGATGGCTTCAGGTGTGCCATACCTTTGTAATAAGTAGGACTGTTAGCGCTCTAGTTGTTCTTTAGAACACTCTAGGAGGCTGCAGTAGAACACAAAGGAATCAACTGACAGTCTCTGTCCTTGTTGGATGTACATGTTTTACTGAGAATGTCAGACTTCATTTTCACATGACTGAGAAAGATAATGTGAATTTACAGAAAATATGCTTTCAGTTTAGCTTATAGATCCCCTTCCAAACCACTGTGGGAAAATCATGAGATATTAGTTTTCTTTCAAACAATATTCATGATATCACAGCAGAAGGTTTTTTCACATGGTAAAATCACCTTAGAACCCACCACAATTCCTAAAACGAGTATGGTACCATCAACAAATGATTTATAATGTAACTAAAGTCCTAAAACCCTCTATTAACTACAATGCTTTTTAATGAGGTGCTATCATGTATATTGGTCCCAAGATGGCTGCCAACACTTCTTGGATGAAGTGCTGACAGCCAATCAGATCAGATGTGTGGTTAGGCTCCGCCCAGATATATATCTTTTTTTGAACCTAAATTACTCAAAATCCACTGGAGCACATATATTGAGACCTAGCAAAGGCACATCGGGCTAACAGTCCCTACAATTTTGCCAAGTTTCGTGCAAATCCATTCAGCCGTTCGAGCTAAAAGTGAGGCCAACCGCCCTATGGAAATTAACATGGGAAAAACGCGTTGTGGGACCCCCCTTTTTTCTCGCCCCCCCCTTGATGAAACCCCCCCAAATTGGCAGGGGCTGCTCAGAAACAAAATGTTCCATTTTCCTGAAAATTTCAGCCAATTCCGTCCACAAACGCCAAAGTTATTAGACATAGAATTTTCAAAAATCCCATAGAGAAAAAATCCTAACTATATATACCTACTGGCGACCGCCAGTAGGTAATATATATATATATATATATATATATATATATATATATATATATATATATATTACCTACTGGCGGTCGCCAGTAGGTATATATAGTTAGGATTTTTTCTCTATGGGAATCCTAACTATATATACCTACTGGCGACCGCCAGTAGGTAATATATATATATATATATATATATATATATATTACCTACTGGCGGTCGCCAGTAGGTATATATAGTTAGGATTTTTTCTCTATGGGATTATTACCTACTGGCGACCGCCAGTAGGTAATATATATATATATATATATATATATATATATTGCGCTCGAACACCTTGAAATCCCAAGGAATAATTGACAGCACTCGGGGGTACCTTATCCCACACAGTAGTTTATTTACTACAAGCGCGCCACAGACGCGTTTCGGCTCTTGGCCTTCGTCAGTGTGTAATTTACACTCAAGACACCGGTGCATGATATAGATTACAAAAATGAACAGGTTACACCTCTCAGTCGACATCGACAGAGGACCACAGTTCTTCCAGCTACCGCGGGCGCCATTTAGTAACGGCAAAACTTATACAAACATTTGTATTCAGCATAACTGTACTGCAACTAATCATACCTACAGATAGGTAAGCATGCATAGATGGAAGATATTATACACAATACCGGTGGATTATTATACACTGTTACATATAGCCGTGGATCGGCAATGGTCCCCTAAAAAAACCAAAGAGAGATTACTCTATGTGTAACCTGTGATGCAAAATATATAACTAAATAAGTATACCATAAACATGTCATGCACATTGCGAAGGGTGAGGGGTACCAAGGAAAACCACGAGGAGGTGCCAGTGGTGTATTGTAATCAAGTTACTATTGACTAAACAAATGACTTCGGAAACAAAGAGCCCTTTGAGTCCTATACAGATACCCTTAATACTCAGCGGTAAGTATGTAAATAAGATGAAATAAGATGAAATAAGAAATTAAGACTTCACCTTACTGAAAGTTACATGTGAGCACAGGAGGCAGTTTGTCAATTCATCTTCTTAACCTCCCCCACATATTCATACAGAAATGTTTAGTCATTATGTATATACACGCACATACCCCTACAGTAATAAGATATACGTTATCAAATCCATTATTCTGACGGAAATAGAATACTTTATAATATAGAGACAGCCACGTTACTATTTGCCTAAATGTACAACCATTTCTTCCCCACTGTTCATCCCCTTGGGCCATTTAGTGGAGAGATCAATGATATAGCGCGACTCCAGTCTGCGTAATCGTCGCAGACGGTCACCTCCTCTAGCATTGCTTTTTATGATGTCAAGGCCAAAGTACTGGAGCTGGTTGCGGTCCCTGTTGTGTTTTTCGGCAAAATGCCGAGCAACTGGGTATGCCTGATCTGCTTTATCGATTGCTCTAAGATGTTCTAGAATCCGCAATTTCAGCATATTGATGGTGCTCCCTATATAGCGGAGACCGCAGGGACACACCAAACAATAAACAGCCAGGGGAGTGCTACAGGTGATGAACTGTGTTATGTGCAGTTTTTTGCCGGTTTCATGATTGTCCACTGAAAGGACTCTTTTACTCCCGGCACACGCCTTACATTTCCCACATGGGAAGAAGCCACTCATCGATTTCAGGGTATTACTTTTAGATAGCGGCCTCTCCAAGTGACTGGTCACCAAATGATTTCTAAGAGATCTAGTTTTATTAAAGGTAATCAGTGGGTGATCAGGTAGGTCATCCTTGATAGTACTATCTGTCTTAAGGATGTGCCAATTTTTTCGCAACATAGACCTCAGGTCATTAGCTCCTGCAGAGAAATGGGTTATTATCCTAAACTTCCCTGCACTGTTGTCGGCTTTCTCTGGGGGAGGTTTGGCAACAAATAAAGAGTCTCTGGGAATAGCCCTTACTTTGTTCAAGGTTTTTTTCAACAGAGATTCACCATAACCTCTGACTTTGAACCGAGTCACACACTCGTTGGCTGCTTCCTCAAAGTCTTCTGATCTAGAACAATTTCTGCGGAGCCTGAGAAGCTCTCCATACGGAATGCTCCTGATCAATTGAGGAGGGTGGCTACTACTGGCAAAAAGGGTGGAGTTGCCAGCGGTAGTTTTCCTATGGAGAGCGGTTTGGATCTGCTGGTCTTGTGGAAACACTTTCAGATCTAAGTATTCAGCTGATGTAGCGCTAACTGTCCCAGAAAAATGTAAGTTATAGGTATTCTTATTCAGTTCATCAATGAAGGCATGTGCTGTGACCAACGGGCCCCGCCAAACAATAAACAGGTCGTCAATGTACCTAAACCAACCCTCTGTCCTCCCTTCCACTCCCTCCACCATACAGCTCCTGGGTACTTGCTCCTCCCACCAGCCCACGAAAAGGTTCGCGTAGCTGGGAGCGAAGCAAGTACCCATTGCCGTGCCAGACACTTGTCTAAACAATTGATCCTCAAATAGGAATATATTATTGTTCAAACAAAATTCAATGAACTCGAGAATCATAACACTGTGAGTTGCAAATCTCAATTGCCTCAAGTTAAAAAAATGCTGGATAGCCTGTAAGCCCTGTTGATGATCAATAACAGTGTACAGGCTGGTGATATCGAGTACAATCAATAGGCAGTCTGAATCCCAATTCACATTCCTTATTTGATTCAGAAAATCCTTGGTGTCCCGTACATATGAAGGTAGAGTTAGTACCAGAGGAAATAGGAATTTGTCTATGAATCGGGACATGTTCTTAGTGAGACTTCCAATTGAAGAAACAATGGGGCGGCCCGGGGGAAACAGACTGTCCTTGTGTAATTTAGGCAGGTGGTAGAAGGTTGGTATGAGTGGTTGGGTTGTCCGGAGATAGAGAAATTCGTCTTTGCTCAGCATATTACAGTTGTGCCATTTCCCTATTAGTCTGTCATAACACCGGATACTCTCCAGGTATACATCGTTGGTGCATTTGACGTAGAACTTACTGTCGTTTAATTGGCGTAGGGCTTCGGATCTGTAGTATTCTCTAGTAAGAAGCACAACATTACCCCCTTTGTCCGAAGGCTTGATGATGATGTTCTCATCCTTCATGAGATCTTGGAGGGCCATTTTTTGTTGTTCTGTAATGTTGTGCTTAACAGGATGGTTAGTTTTTCTGTATTGCATGAGTTCTTGGGTCATGGCTTCAGAAAAGGCGTCGATCGCGTCCCAAGGCATTTGTGGGGCAAATGTTGATGGGGGTTTGTACCCACTCTCTTCGCGATCTTGTTCTATACCCAATGCAAGTGCTCTTTGACCTCGATTAGCGGGTCCGGGTGGATCCTGTCTAAGATCTTCTCCACGCAGTTCTTCAAAAGTTTCCAGAGCTTCAATTTCTCTGCCCGTGAGGGCATCCGTGACTGTTGCTCTGATCCCCATCCCTCCCTTTTCTTTCAGGTGTTGTCGTAATTTGAAGTATTTATGCAACTTCAATTTGCGTGTAAATCTAAAGAGGTCTATTCTGGTTTGGGTATATTCAAGAGGGGTGCTGGGGCAAAATGTCAGACCGAGGCTGAGTAGGTTCGTTTCGGTATTGGTTAGGGTTCTTTTAGTCAGGTTGACCACCGTCAGATTTTGCTTGGTGATTCCTGCTGCCTGAGTTAGTTCTTGTTGCTCCGGGTCCGATTGCTCCAATTGTTGGGCTTGGCTCTGCCTCTTCCCTTTCCGCTGCCGCTTGCCCCCGCCCCCTCTCCTTGTCCGCCTTGTTTTTTTGTTGTTTTCTCCGGTTGTTCTGCCATGTCCGGTGGTTTTGTTTTGCCTCCTCTTAACCAGGTCCCCTTGATGACATCGTACTCTTGATGAAAAGGGTTTTTTTCACTGTCGTTTTGTGTTGATCTGGGTTTTTGCCGTGTTTTGGCTGATATCTTTGTTGTTTGTTGTTGCTCATCTCCGGATTCGTTCTCCGTTACATCGGATTCAGACGTGAGGAGTTCAGTTGCTGGGGTACTTTTTGATTGTAGTGCTTGACGTGAGGCATCATACTTTTTTGCGTATGTCAGAATACGCCCTTGCTGGTAGTCGTCCTCATCTCTTTCGTACTTCTCCTGTTTCCTAGTACGTATTTTCTGCTCGTATTTAGTGAGGCGCGTCTTCATATCCGTTCTCAGTTGAAGCACTGACTCTTGATCAGATTCCCCTTCCAATGTCTCCTCCAAGATTCTTATTTCTTCCAATGCCTTCTCACGGTCACTCCAGGCATACTTAATTAGTATTTTCAGAGTCCCCTCCGTGTATGAGGCTGTGTGTGATTCCCAATCCGCTAACAGCTGGGGGTCAGGGTTCTCATACGATGGTACAGTATGGACCCTGAGCCCACGCGGCACCCTCTTTACTTCGACATAGCTGGTGAGGCTTGTGGCTTCCCACCATTTCCGTGTTTCACGTTCGTGCAATCTCTCAAGTTTAACCATCATTTCTTTTATTCTAACGTTCTGTGGGCCTGTGGCTGGCACTTCTTCATTGGCCCTCTCACGTCTTTCGCGTTGTTTAAACATGTCTTTAGCCGCTGTGCGGCGTTCCGTTTCTGAAAACATGCTGCCGGTTTTTCAATTGCGCTTCTTTGCAGATTGTGGTGCATGCGCAATATTTTTATAGGCTTGCTTGTGGTGTCTGTGTGAGAAAATGGTAACCCCCTGACGCTCTGCCCAAATGTCCGCTCCCTCAGTTCATTCCCTCATGCGAGATGTACTTCGGTAGCAGGGAAATTAAGTCGGACGGCGGTCCGCTTACCCGTCTCGGTGAATTCGGAACGTCTCCAGCGAGGAACCACGGCACACCACGGCACACCGGCGTCCTCCAGGATTCCGCTCGTAGTTCCCAAAGCGGGGGTAGACCAATCCGCAATAGACCTTCCTGCTGGCTGGCGGCTGGGCGGTGCACAGAAAACAGATGAGTTCGCCGCTCCTTTCCTTCGTCGATTCTGTGCACTCGCGGGCGGGTGCTGTCGGCGGCTCGAAGGACGCCGCGTAACACTGCGCTCGAACACCTTGAAATCCCAAGGAATAATTGACAGCACTCGGGGGTACCTTATCCCACACAGTAGTTTATTTACTACAAGCGCGCCACAGACGTGTTTCGGCTCTTGGCCTTCGTCAGTGTGTAATTTACACTCAAGACACCGGTGCATGATATAGATTACAAAAATGAACAGGTTACACCTCTCAGTCGACATCGACAGAGGACCACAGTTCTTCCAGCTACCGCGGGCGCCATTTTGTAACGGCAAAACTTATACAAACATTTGTATTCAGCATAACTGTACTGCAACTAATCATATATATATATTACCTACTGGCGGTCGCCAGTAGGTATATATAGTTAGGATTTTTTCTCTATGGGATTATTACCTACTGGCGACCGCCAGTAGGTAATATATATATATATATATATATATATATATATATATATATATATATATATATATATATATATATATATATATATCCTACTGGCGGTCGCCAGTAGGTAATAATCCCATAGAGAAAAAATCCTAACTATATATACCTACTGGCGACCGCCAGTAGGTAATATATATATATATATATATATATATATATTACCTACTGGCGGTCGCCAGTAGGTATATATAGTTAGGATTTTTTCTCTATGGGATTTTTGAAAATTCTATGTCTAATAACTTTGGCGTTTGTGGACGGAATTGGCTGAAATTTTCAGGAAAATGGAACATTTTGTTTCTGAGCAGCCCCTGACAAAATATATATATATATATAGATATATATATATATAGATATATATATATATATATATATATATATATATATATATATATATATATATATATATTTGCACAATATCTCTCCCTTCAAGGGCGAAAACACGGAGTCGCTTCTGAAAACAATCCCAGCACTTCACTGCATTTGAAGTTTCATAGTAATTTATTAATCCATGGGGTCAAAAAAACAACAAACACCAACGCGTTTCGACAGCGTCCGCTGTCTTGCTCACGGTCAGTTTGTGTGTGTGGCTCACAATGTTTTGAAACCTTCCCAAACATTACAGGTACCGCCCACTGGGTGTGTATTTACAAGCATTGTGGGATTTGTGGTTCTAAGCATGATTGTAAAACGCAATTTAGTCCATTACATTTCAATTGTTTCTCAATCAATTTTGGACAATATTTATCATCATGTTTCAAGTTGATTAAAACTTCAAACTGAAATGTCAAATTTTAAACTTAAAGGTCCTGCCCTCCAGTGGGCGTATTAATCTACCACAATTATCAGCATTATGGGATTTGTAGTTGGAATTGTATTCATGTATACAATGTCTCCAATTGCTAGGTACCTGCATGATATCACAATTTATACATAGGGAAACTTGTAATTCATTACCATTTCATTTTGAAACAACAGAAGTGCTGCCCTCCGGTGGGCTAATTCCTTAGTATGTCTTGGGTGAGCCCATGTGCCAAAGAGTGAGGGAGAATAACGTGCAAGGGTAAAACTAAATGATGTTCATAAGGAAAAAGAATTTAAAATTATGAATGAGCGGGAGGAGGCAAAACAATTATAGCATGATGATTTTGTTTACTTTAGAGTCCGCTATAAGTGAATGTAAAGTTCTTCTGACTGGTTGAGGCCAAATGGGGTCATTGTTCTGAAAGATAAGATATGTCTGGATTCCTTGCGTCTCAAGAGTTTTTCCATGTGGCCTCCCCTGTCTGAGAGAGCCATTGTTTCCAGACCCCAGAAGCGTAATTGCTTCCAGTCCCCGTTATGTAATGCCTCCATGTGCTTGGCAACAGCATTACTCCTGTCTCTGTGGATTGTTGCCCGCACATGTTCCAGAATTCTTTTCTTTAATTCGCAGATGGTGCTGCCGATATACCTTTTGTTGCAGGGGCACTCAATCATATAAATAGTGTACTTGCTATTGCAGGTTATGCATTCTTGGATTTTCCAAACTTTCTTATTTGGCATTGTGAGTTCTGTAGTAGGTTTCGCAATCTCGCATACCTTGCAATTGTAGCACTTGATGAAGCCCCGTGTTTGTAGCCAGTTTGTCTTTTTCTTGGTTGTTTGGAAATGGCTGTGGACCAGCTGGTCCTGCAGATTTTTGGCCCTCCTATATGTGATGACTGGATGGTTGCCCACTCTGTGACCAATTGTTTGGTCCAATTGAAGAATTTTCCAGTTCTTTCTCAGAATACGGTTTATTTGCTTCGCCTCCATACTGTAATCCAGTATTAGCCTGATGGGTTCTTCCTCCACGTTTGTCTGTTTTTGTTTCTTTTGTAGGCACTCCGTTCTCGTAGTTGTGTTTGCCTTTTCCCAGCATCTTTGTACAATTTTTCTATTGTATTTTCTCCTTTGGAAGCGGTTTATGCATTTGGCACTTTGATCCTGCCATTCCGTGTTTTCACTGCAGATTCTTCTCAGTCTGAGGAATTCACCGTATGGAATACTTGAGATTAAAGACTGCTGGTGGAAGCTGGTCGCTTCCAATGTGGCATTTGTTGCTGTCTTTTTGCGGTGGAGTGTGGTGTGTATCTGGTTGTTGTTTATGTACACCTCCGTGTCCAGGAAAACAGCTCTGTTGTGATTTATGGTGTGGGTGAATTTTATGCAGGAAGTACTGTTATTGAGGATGGTGAAATATTCCATGAATTTTTCTTCTCCTCCGTCCCATACGATGAACAAGTCGTCGATGAAACGTTTCCAAGTGATGATATGCTTGGTGTAAGTTCCATATTTATCCTGCCAGGCTGTTTTCTCCTCCCACCACCCCATGGCAGTGCAGGCGTAGTTAGGGCTGAAGGAGAAACCCATCGCGGCTCCGTTCTTTTGTCTGTACAGTTTGTCCCCAAACATGAAGATATTATTTGTTAGCACACAATTTATCATTGTTAGGAGCATTTCGTTGTGCTTCTGATAATGGATATTCCGTTCTTGAAGAAAGTGGTCACATGCCTGTAGCCCCAGGTGATTGTCTATATTGGTATACAGGGCAACCACATCCATAGTGATCATGATATAATGAGGTTGCCAAGTCAATTGTTCCAAAACACTGAGAAAATCAGTTGTATCCTGAATGTATGATCGCAGCATTTTGACATGCGGACTCAAGAAATAATCAATAAAGTTTGACCATGGTTCCAATAAGGACCCATTGGCTTCTGTTGTTTCAAAATGAAATGGTAATGAATTACAAGTTTCCCTATGTATAAATTGTGATATCATGCAGGTACCTAGCAATTGGAGACATTGTATACATGAATACAATTCCAACTACAAATCCCATAATGCTGATAATTGTGGTAGATTAATACGCCCACTGGAGGGCAGGACCTTTAAGTTTAAAATTTGACATTTCAGTTTGAAGTTTTAATCAACTTGAAACATGATGATAAATATTGTCCAAAATTGATTGAGAAACAATTGAAATGTAATGGACTAAATTGCGTTTTACAATCATGCTTAGAACCACAAATCCCACAATGCTTGTAAATACACACCCAGTGGGCGGTACCTGTAATGTTTGGGAAGGTTTCAAAACATTGTGAGCCACACACACAAACTGACCGTGAGCAAGACAGCGGACGCTGTCGAAACGCGTTGGTGTTTGTTGTTTTTTTGACCCCATGGATTAATAAATTACTATGAAACTTCAAATGCAGTGAAGTGCTGGGATTGTTTTCAGAAGCGACTCCGTGTTTTCGCCCTTGAAGGGAGAGATATTGTGCAAATAAAGAGCAGTTGGGCTCAACTGCGGGAGTGACGCGACCACGTTTGTAGCGCCGATTTGGGGAAGGAGAGAGCCATAAGGAAGTGATAAAGTTTTCCCCGAGGTGCTCGCCGGCAACGTAACCTGGATGGTGAATTTAAGCGTTCCTAGACGATCGGAGGTCGGAAGGGAGTGAGCGCTTGCCTGCCGCGGGGAGAGACTCCAAGGTAAGAGCGAGCAATCGCCTCAGTACGCCTGCTGATTGTGGAGGGAAACGTATGAACATTTTATATGCAACAGCTTAAACCGGCTAGAGTGGTACAAACGTTATCTTTGAAAAGACAAAACGGACTGGATTATTGCAATACAAGGCCTATCGGGATTTAGCAATACAAAATATCCGATACCATTGACTCTTCAAAATAACGTACAATTCAAATCCAGCACATTAAGAGCGCTGCAAATACCAAAGTTAAAAATCCAAAAGAGGGGGTCTCAAAACCAAAGAGGTTAAAATGGATAAGCGGGATGCAAGGAGGAAAGAACAAATAGCGGCAATGTTTGAAAAAAGAGACACTAACAAACCTATGGAAAGCAACAAGGAACAAACGACGACCAAAAATGAAACAAAGGATAAACTCAGACTTTGGGAAAAACTCAATAAGAAGGAAATAAATAAATCATGGGAACTAATTTCGTTGCAACAATATCTGGAGGTAGAGAGGGTCCCTCGGGGACTGCGCATCCTTCTCATGCCCAGTCAAACGGATGTTTCAAATGATTTATTACAAGAATGGGGAGAACATACCCTAAATTCCTCACTGGGATTAATAAAAATACTTGTAAAACACATCGATGTCGCTCTGGAAAAAATTAAAGATCAGCTACGAATAGTGGAAAAGGAATTGGACAGTCTCAAACTCAATCCGGAAATGACAAAATTTAAGGAGGAATTGTCAAAACAAATTGAAAAACACGAGGAGGAGGTGAGGATAAGGAAACAAACAAAATTCGAAAGGGATGCAAATGATTATGCGCAAGGGCGCATCTTCACATTCGCAAGAAAATATGATCCCTTCAAACCACCAAAAGCGAATGCAGCAAGCTCCTCGTCGAGCATGACATCTTTGACATCACTGGATCTCAGTGAAGATGATTCAAACCTTGATCCACAACAGAGGATTTTTTTAGGAGATATGCGCCTTGTTCTATCACAAAGGCAGTGGGAACACAACCATGGGGCGCAAAGAAATCAACGTGGCAGAGCAAGAGGAAGAGGAAGAGCTTGGCAACCCAGACCGAAATTTACAAGCCAACAACAAGAAGAAGCCGCAGGAGGAAACACATCCGAAAAATTGGGCACAGAGACAAGACTGATGAAGCAAAAGAAGGGGAAATAAATGAAGATCTGCAAATAGTTAACCTATCGGGAAGATCGATTACCACGGCAGAGATATCATTACTTAAGAAGGGAATAAATTATTGCCCTACACAACGGATGGATATGGCACAAACCCGGATCGACCTGTACCTTTACATACGCAAAATTAAATTGGCTAAATTCTTCGAGGAAAGAAAAAACAAACCTAAAATACCGAAGACACAAATAAAACCGACCTCAACTTTGCAAGTAAAACAAGCAGAGGCATTTGTGACAGTATTAAACTTGAATGCAGAGGAGGGTCAGGAAATCAGTCTGGACAATGCCATAACCCAACTGGGAGCTGGAATAAGTAATCTAAAACCTAAATCTAAATTTTATCCCCAGCTAGCACCTGGCAATAAGATAGATATCTTTCAGGAAGCGGTCATTCATGACTTGTACAAATTAACCAAAACATTCGGAAAAGACAATTTATCTAAACAGGAAAGAGAAGCCCTAACATCCCTCAAAAATGACCAATCCTTTGAAATAAAAGCAGCGGACAAAAGAGGAAATATAGTCCTATGGAACAAAAACTTATACGTGGAAGAAGCCATGGGACAATTGAACAACACGAATTTTTATGAAAACCTTCACTCAAATCCGCAAGACCAAATAAAAAGGGATTTGGACAAAAATCTAATCCAATGGGAGAACGAGGGTCTACTCGATGCCGATGAAAGAAAATACCTGACAGTAGATTTTCCGAAAACATCAACCCTGTACTTCCTGCCAAAGGTACATAAGGATGCCGCTAAACCGCCAGGGAGACCCATTGTGTCAGCCAATGGGTCCTTATTGGAACCATGGTCAAACTTTATTGATTATTTCTTGAGTCCGCATGTCAAAATGCTGCGATCATACATTCAGGATACAACTGATTTTCTCAGTGTTTTGGAACAATTGACTTGGCAACCTCATTATATCATGATCACTATGGATGTGGTTGCCCTGTATACCAATATAGACAATCACCTGGGGCTACAGGCATGTGACCACTTTCTTCAAGAACGGAATATCCATTATCAGAAGCACAACGAAATGCTCCTAACAATGATAAATTGTGTGCTAACAAATAATATCTTCATGTTTGGGGACAAACTGTACAGACAAAAGAACGGAGCCGCGATGGGTTTCTCCTTCAGCCCTAACTACGCCTGCACTGCCATGGGGTGGTGGGAGGAGAAAACAGCCTGGCAGGATAAATATGGAACTTACAACAAGCATATCATCACTTGGAAACGTTTCATCGACGACTTGTTCATCGTATGGGACGGAGGAGAAGAAAAATTCATGGAATATTTCACCATCCTCAATAACAGTACTTCCTGCATAAAATTCACCCACACCATAAATCACAACAGAGCTGTTTTCCTGGACACGGAGGTGTACATAAACAACAACCAGATACACACCACACTCCACCGCAAAAAGACAGCAACAAATGCCACATTGGAAGCGACCAGCTTCCACCAGCAGTCTTTAATCTCAAGTATTCCATACGGTGAATTCCTCAGACTGAGAAGAATCTGCAGTGAAAACACGGAATGGCAGGATCAAAGTGCCAAATGCATAAACCGCTTCCAAAGGAGAAAATACAATAGAAAAATTGTACAAAGATGCTGGGAAAAGGCAAACACAACTACGAGAACGGAGTGCCTACAAAAGAAACAAAAACAGACAAACGTGGAGGAAGAACCCATCAGGCTAATACTGGATTACAGTATGGAGGCGAAGCAAATAAACCGTATTCTGAGAAAGAACTGGAAAATTCTTCAATTGGACCAAACAATTGGTCACAGAGTGGGCAACCATCCAGTCATCACATATAGGAGGGCAAAAAATCTGCAGGACCAGCTGGTCCACAGCCATTTCCAAACAACCAAGAAAAAGACAAACTGGCTACAAACATGGGGCTTCATCAAGTGCTACAATTGCAAGGTATGCGAGATTGCGAAACCTACTACAGAACTCACAATGCCAAATAAGAAAGTTTGGAAAATCCAAGAATGCATAACCTGCAATAGCAAGTACACTATTTATATGATTGAGTGCCCCTGCAACAAAAGGTATATCGGCAGCACCATCTGCGAATTAAAGAAAAGAATTCTGGAACATGTGCGGGCAACAATCCACAGAGACAGGAGTAATGCTGTTGCCAAGCACATGGAGGCATTACATAACGGGGACTGGAAGCAATTACGCTTCTGGGGTCTGGAAACAATGGCTCTCTCAGACAGGGGAGGCCACATGGAAAAACTCTTGAGACGCAAGGAATCCAGACATATCTTATCTTTCAGAACAATGACCCCATTTGGCCTCAACCAGTCAGAAGAACTTTACATTCACTTATAGCGGACTCTAAAGTAAACAAAATCATCATGCTATAATTGTTTTGCCTCCTCCCGCTCATTCATAATTTTAAATTCTTTTTCCTTATGAACATCATTTAGTTTTACCCTTGCACGTTATTCTCCCTCACTCTTTGGCACATGGGCTCACCCAAGACATACTAAGGAATTAGCCCACCGGAGGGCAGCACTTCTGTTGTTTCAAAATGAAATGGTAATGAATTACAAGTTTCCCTATGTATAAATTGTGATATCATGCAGGTACCTAGCAATTGGAGACATTGTATACATGAATACAATTCCAACTACAAATCCCATAATGCTGATAATTGTGGTAGATTAATACGCCCACTGGAGGGCAGGACCTTTAAGTTTAAAATTTGACATTTCAGTTTGAAGTTTTAATCAACTTGAAACATGATGATAAATATTGTCCAAAATTGATTGAGAAACAATTGAAATGTAATGGACTAAATTGCGTTTTACAATCATGCTTAGAACCACAAATCCCACAATGCTTGTAAATACACACCCAGTGGGCGGTACCTGTAATGTTTGGGAAGGTTTCAAAACATTGTGAGCCACACACACAAACTGACCGTGAGCAAGACAGCGGACGCTGTCGAAACGCGTTGGTGTTTGTTGTTTTTTTGACCCCATGGATTAATAAATTACTATGAAACTTCAAATGCAGTGAAGTGCTGGGATTGTTTTCAGAAGCGACTCCGTGTTTTCGCCCTTGAAGGGAGAGATATTGTGCAAATAAAGAGCAGTTGGGCTCAACTGCGGGAGTGACGCGACCACGTTTGTAGCGCCGATTTGGAGAAGGAGAGAGCCATAAGGAAGTGATATATATATATATATATATATATATATATATATATATATATATATATATATATTACTGAATAGCCACACATTTATTTTTGTTCAAGGGAGCATCAAGGAACATCAGGTTGGTTCTCACAAATTCAGTCCAGCTAGTCGACGCGTTTCGTGTTTATCTCACTTCTTCATAGACACTGGACGCCGAGCAGAATCACAGCGGTTTTAAGTCACCACAAAATGTTCACAAACCACCGCCCAAATGGGCATTAT